>NC_052341.1:363147-405647 GCF_016432855.1 Salvelinus namaycush | reverse complement strand
TAGGATTAGGGTCAAGGTTAGGGTTAGGGTTAGGGTCAGGGTCAGGGTCATCCCTAGAGCTACACCATCGGTAGCGTTGAGTTAGGGTTAGGGTTAGGGTCAGGGTTAGGGTTAGGGTCATCCCTAGAGCAATACCATCGGTAGCGTTGAGTTAGGGTTAGGGTTAGGGTCAGGGTTAGGGTTAGGGTCATCCCTAGAGCTACACCATCGGTAGCGTTGAGATAGGGTTAGGGTTAGGGTCAGGGTCAGGGTCAGGGTCAGGGTTAGGGTCAGGGTTAGGGTTAGGGTCAGGGTCAGGGTTAGGGTTAGGGTTAGGGTCAGGGTTAGGGTTAGGGTCATCCCTAGAGCTACACCATCGGTAGCGTTGAATTAGGGTTAAGGTTAGGGTTACGGTTAGGGTCAGGGTTAGGGTCAGGGCTAGGGTTAGGGTCAGGGTTAGGGTTAGGGTTAGGGTCATGGTCAGAGTTAGGGTTAGGGTCATCCCTAGAGCTACACCATCGGTAGCGTTGAGTTAGGGTTAGGGTTAGGGTTAGGGTTAGGGTCAGGGTCAGGGTCAGGGTTAGGGTCAGGGTCAGGGTCAGGGTTAGGGTTAGGGTCAGGGTCAGGGTCAGGGTTAGGGTCAGGGTCAGGGTCAGGGTTAGGGTTAGGGTCAGGGTCAGGGTCAGGGTCAGGGTCAGGGTTAGGGTCAGGGTTAGGGTCATCCCTAGAGCTCAGTGGTGGGCCGTCAGGGCCTGCAAGGCCTTCTCTGCTGGCCTAAACATCATCAGAATATATATTTTTTTTAAATATATTTTCCCACAAATATGTATTAAATTATTCCCCAGAGTAAGAGTTATACTCTTCATTTCATAGCTTTCCTCTTGGTTGCACTGCTTCCAGCCCCAGGTTGAGATTTGGAGGGCTGGTCTTTATGTTAGATCTTTTATCCAATCATATTCAGCCATCATGTGTTGCCAGGGGTCTAAAATCTGCCCTCAGGCCTTCAGAATCAACAGTGCGGGCGCTTGTAGCTTATAGTGAATGGAAATGAAAATTTAGTGTCAACCAATCAGCTTTAGAGTTGGCTATTGTACGCCTGCTAGCTGGCTCCAGTGTTACACAGGAGCCAGCTAGCAGGCGTAGTGTGTGCACGTCTTTTGATTGGATTACCAATATTGAGAGGCAGGTCCTATCTAGGAAACTGAATTTGATAAACGAATTAATTTGCGTACTACTAAGCTGTTTTTTCAACGCACAATGGCGGAAGGAGGAGAAGATATCGATTTGGTCGAGGATTTAATTATAACGCCATTCTCAAGACGAACTTTTCAAGAAAAGTTAGACATTGTAAGGAGAGGTCGCCCGACGCCACAAAGCCTGTCACAGGCGGGAAAGGGCTTCGTTCGCTCGCCACTTTCAAAGTTTCAACTACGAGCGCTGTCAATGGCTCACAGGCTCCTTGGCTCCGAGAAGCACTGCAAACTGTACTGCTGGGAATGCCTATTATTTGCAAGTGATCGATTTGGTGTTTGGAGCCACACTGGCTTTGCAAACTTGAGTTGTCTAACCAAGGCAGCAACGAGACACCAAAGTACGGCTGGGCACTAACAAGCAATGGTGCTTTTGAAAACTTTTGGGGACACCGGAGTGGATCTACAGCTCAAAGAACAAGCGCGCAGGGCAACGGAGCTGCACAATGAAAAGGTGAAGAGAAATATTGAAAAGACTCATTGATTGTGTCATGTTTTAAACACTGTTTACACTGTAAACACTGTTTACCCAAAAATGTCAATTTGTCAATTTCAAGGTGACGCAACGCCTGGTTATACTGCGTTTCTGTCTAAATGTATAGTGTCTAGAGCCATGGCATCATAATGATGGTAATAAGAGGTGGATTAATTCGGGTGGGACTGTGTAGTACCTCACTGAAGGCCCAGGCCCCAGGCCCACGGCACGCCACTGCTAGAGCTACACCATCGGTAGCGTTGATTGTGGTAAAACTATTGGTAATCTATTTCAACAGTGTTTGGCTGAATAATCTCTAAATACTCAAGGCTTTTTGTATGTACCATAATCAGAAAGAGGTGAATTAAGGGATGAGTTAGTAAACTGTGGAGTGGGTTCACAGAGAGGTTGAGAGGCTGGTTAGGGCTAATATATGCAGATTAAAAAGTTTAGGAAGATTGGAAGAATCCCTCTGAGTATTTAAAACCAACATTGCACTTCAGCTCTCATCCAGCTCGCCTCTTCCCCTCCAGCTCTCTCCTGTCCTCCAGCTCCCCTCCAGCTCTCCTCCTGTCCTCCAGCTCCCCTCCAGCTCTCCTCCTCCCCTCCAGCTCTCCTCCTCCCCTCCACCTCTCTCCTGTCCTTCAGTTCCCCTCCAGCTCTCCTCCTCCCCTCCAGCTCTCCTCCTCCCCTCCACCTCTCTCCTGTCCTCCAGCACCCCTCCAGCTCTCCTCCTCCCCTCCAGCTCTCTCCTCTCCTCCAGCTCCCCTCCAGCTCTCCTCCTCCTCTCCAGCTCTCCTCCTGTCCTCCAGCTCCCCTCCAGCTCTCCTCCTCTCCTCCAAGCTCTCCTCCTCCCCTCCAGCTCTCCTCCTGTCCTCCAGCTCCCCTCCAGCTCTCCTCCTCCCCTCCAAGCTCTCCTCTTCCCCTCCAGCTCTCCTCCTCCCCTCCACCTCTCTCCTCTCCTCCAGCTCCCTTCCAGCTCTCCTCCTCCCCTCCAGCTCTCCTCCTCTCCTCCAGCTCCCCTCCGGCTCTCCTCCTCCACTCCAGCTCTCCTCCCCTCCAGCTCTCCTCCTCTCCTCCAGCTCTCCTCCTCCCCTCCAGCTCTCCCCCTCTCCTCCAGCTCTCCTCCTCCCCTCCAGCTCTCCTCCTCTCCTCCAGCTCTCCTCCTCCCCTCCACCCACCTTTTATAACTTTTACGTCCAGTCTTCCCCTGCCCTCCTCTCTGTTCCTCCCCTGCCCTCCTCTCTGTTCCTCCCCTGCCCTCCTCTCTGTTCTTCCCCTGCCCTCCTCTCTGTTCCTCCCCTGCCCTCCTCTCTGTTCCTCCCCTGCCCTCCTCTCTGTTCTTCCCCTGCCCTCCTCTCTGTTCCTCCCCTGCCCTCCTCTCTGTTCCTCCCCTGCCCTCCTCTCTGTTCTTCCCCTGCCCTCCTCTCTGTTCCTCCCCTGCCCTCCTCTCTGTTCCTCCCCTGCCCTCCTCTCTGTTCTTCCCCTGCCCTCCTCTCTGTTCCTCCCCTGCCCTCCTCTCTGTTCCTCCCCTGCCCTCCTCTCTGTTCCTCCCCTGCCCTCCTCTCTGTTCCTCCCCTGCCCTCCTCTCTGTTCCTCCCCTGCCCTCCTCTCTGTTCTTCCCCTGCCCTCCTCTCTGTTCCTCCCCTGCCCTCCTCTCTGTTCTTCCCCTGCCCTCCTCTCTACATTTTCCCTGACACATAAAAGTACACGTTACAGGACAGAATTATGGCACATGTCAATATAATGCTATGTCATCCTTACTGCCTATGATCTTGCAGACTCACGAAACACAAATAACGTGTTTTATTTAACTAGGCAAGTCAGATAAGAACTAATACTTATTTACAATGACGGCCTAGGGTTAATTAAGTGGGTTAATTGCCTTGTTCAGGGGCACAACAACAGATTTTTACCTCGTCAGCTCGGGGATTCGATCTTGCAACCTATCGGTTACAAGTATAACGCTCTAACCGCTAGGCTACCTCCCACCCCCAAATTATTGCAAATTATGTCTGAGTGTTAGAGTGTGCCCCTGTCTGTCCGTAGTTAAAAATTTATACGAAAACCATGCCGTCCGGTTTGCTTAATATAAGGAATTTGATGTATAGTTTTTACTTTTAACCTGTTATGGCTGCAAGGGGCAGTATTGAGTAGCCAGTTAAATCGTGCCCATTTCAAACGGCCTCGTACTCAATTCTTGCTCGTACAATATGCATATTATTATTACTATTGGATAGAAAACACTCTCTAGTTTCTAAAACCGTTTGAATTATTTCTCTGAGTGAAACAGAACTCATTCTGCAGCACATTTCCTGACCAGGAAGTGGAATGTCTGAAATCGATGCTCTGTTCAACTTCCTGCCTATACATGGGCATGATACGTAAGAGTCTACGTACACTTCATAGACCTTCCTCTGGATGTCAAGAGGCTGTGAGAGAAGACATTTCGTGTTTATCTTGATCTGAATTTGAATACAAGCTCTTTGTATGACGTGTCCCTCATTTCCGGTACTCTTGGCAGCGCGAAAGGGGACATGGATTTGCCTTCTGTTTAGCTGCCGTTATGGATGACTACTATCTCCGGCTCTGATTTTATTTGATACATGTGACCATATCATCGTAAAGTATGTTTTTTCAATATAGTTTAATCAGATTATTTAAATTTTTTCGGGAGTTTTGCCGTGTTCCGTTCTCTGACTTTGTTGACGTTGGAGAGATCCGTGCCACTTGGCAAGAGCCCATGCTAAATCAAGAGGGAAATTTGCCGTTCCAGATCCAAACAACGACTGTTCTGGACAAAGGACACCTTGTCCAACATTCTGACGGAAGATCACCAAAAGTAAGAAACATTTTATGATGCTATTTCTAATATCTGTTGTGCATGTGAACTGGTCGTCGGCGCCCAAGTGTTTCTGGCTATTGTGGCTACGCTAATATAACGCTACATTTTGTTTTCGCTGTAAAACATTTAATAAATCGGAAATATTGTCTGGAATCACAAGATGCCTGTCTTTCAATTGCTGTACACTATGTATTTTTCAGAAATGTTTTATGATGAGTAATTAGGTATTTGACGTTGGTGTCTGTAAATATTATGGCTGCTTTCGGTGCAATTTCTGATTGTAGCTGAAATGTAAACTATGATTTATACCTGAAATATGCAAATTTTTCGAACAAAACATATGCTATACAATAAATATGTTATCAGACTGTCATCTGATGAAGTTGTTTCTTGGTTAGTGGCTATTTATATCTTTATTTGGTCGAATTTGTGATAGCTACTGATGGAGTAAAAAACTGGTGGAGTAAAAAAGTGGTGTCTTTTGCTAACGTGGTTAGCTAATAGATTTACATATTTTGTCTTCCCTGTAAAACATTTAAAAAATTGGACATGTTGGCTGGATTCACAAGATGTGTACCTTTCATATGCTGTATTGGACTTGTTAATGTGTGAAAGTTAAATATTTAAAAAAAATATCTTTTGAATTTCGCGCCCTGCACTTGAGCTGGATGTTGTCATAAGTGTACCGACGTCGGGCTTGCACGCCAAACAGGTTAATCAAGTATGACAATTGAGTACTTTTTCCACCACTGCCCACCTCGCTATCTTAAGGTGAGTGTACTATCTGTAAGTCACTCTGGATACAAGTGTCTGCTAAAATGAGCAAAACGTAAATGAGTTAACCGACTGGTTGAATCAACGTTGTGTCCACGTCATTTAGACAACAAAAATGTAATGTGATGACTTTGAATCACACAGACACATGCATAGTGTACATACACACACACACACACACACACATCCACACACACACACACACACACACACACACACACACACACACACACACACACACACACACACACACACACACACACACACACATACACACATACACACACATACACACACACACACACACACACACACACACACACACACACACACACACACACACACACACACACACACACACACACACACACACACAATAAGATTTGCACTATATATACACACATGTGCACATGGATTTTGTGTTGTAGATATCTGGTAGCAGAGTAGTGGCCTGAGTGCACACACATAATGTGTTCTGATATCTGTTGTGAAATGCAATGTCATTTTTGTAAAATTGTGTATAACTGCCTTAATTTTGCTGGCACACAGGAAGTAGATATTCTTTGAAGAGGTAGGGTTTCAGCTGTTTTAAGGAGGTATGGCAGGGGCCCCGCTGTCCTAGCTTCGGTGAGAAGCTGGGTACACAATTGGGGTGTTAGGACAGAGAAGATATTAAACTGGAGGGCCAAGACACCAGAGGTGGCAGAACAGAGTGCTCGGGTTGGGGTGTAGGGTTTGTGCATAGTCTGAAGGTAGGGAGAGGCAGCTCCTCTTGCTGCTCCGCAGGCAAGCACTATGGTCTTGTAGTGGATGCCAGCTTCGACTGGAAGCCAGTGGAGTGTGCAGAGGAGCAGGGTGACATGGGAGAACTTGGGAAGGTTGAAAACCAAGCAGGCTGCAGCGTTCTTGATAAATTTCAGGGGTTTGATGGCACAAACGCAGAGCCTAGCCAACAGCGAGTTGCAGTGGTCCAGATGGGAGATGAAAAGTGCCTGGATTAGGACCTGCGCCACTTCCTGTGTGAGGTAGGGTCGTACTCTACGGATGTTGTAGAGCATGACCCTGCAGGAGCGAGTCACTGCTTTGATGTTTGCAGAGAATGACAGGGTGTTGTCCAGGGTCAACCTAAATGTTCTTTGCTCTCTGGGAGGGGGACACTGTTGTAGTTGTCAACCATGATGGAGAGGTCTTTGAGTGCGCAGGCCTTCCCTGGGAGGAAGAGCATCTTGTCGAGGTTGAACTTGAGGTGGCGGGCTGACATCCAAGTTGAGATAGCTGCCAGGCACGCAGAGATGCGTGTCACCACCTGGGTTTCAGTTGGGGGAAGGAGAAAAGTAGTTGAGTTTCTTTCCTGCATAGCAATGATAGGAGAGACCACGTGAGGATATGACGGAGCCAAGTGACTTGGTGTATAGAGACAAGAGGAGGCCTAGAGCGGAGCCCTGGGGAAAACCAGTAGTGAGAGTATGTGGTGCAGACACAGTTCCTCTCTATGTCAGCTGGTAGGAGCGGACTGCCATGTAGGATGCAAAATAAAAGTATGCAGAGCCTGAGATGCCAAGCCCTGTGAGGGTGGAGAGGAGGATCTGATTTTTCACGGTGTCAGAGGTAGCAGATAGATCTAGTAGGATGAGAACAGAGGAGAGAGAGTCAGCTTTAGCAGTGTGGAGAGTCTCCGTGACACAGAAAAGAGCAGCTACAGAGGAAGGGAAGGTAGAGAGGAGGTAGTGAAAGGATGATAGGTCCTCCCAAAGTTTAGTTTTCCTCCATTTTCACTCAGCTGCCCACAGCCCTGTTCTGTAAGCTCACAATGAGTCACTCAGCCACGAACCAGGAGGGGAGGGCCGACCGGGAAGAAAGGGGACAGTGCGAGTCATAGGACGCGGAAAGGGAGGAGAGTAGGGTTGAATAGGCAGAATCAGAAGACAGGAGGGAGAAGGGTTTAGCAGAAGGGAGAGAGAATACGATAGAAGAGGTGAGAGTAGTGGGAGAGAGAATATTGTGATGGTGCATGACTGTCTTGAGGGGGCTGAGTGGCTAGGGTTGGAGGAAAGACAAAAGGCAACAAAGATCAGAGACCTGGAGGGGGGGTTGCAGTGAGATTAGTAGACGAGCAGCCTCTAGTAAAGATAACGGTCAAGCGTATTGCTGCCTTGGGAGTGGGAGGAGACAGGGAAAGGTTGAGGTCAAAAGAGGCAAGGTGGGGAAAGAGAGAGTTGGAAAGAAATGAATCGAAGGCAGACGTCACCAAGTATGAAGAGCTGTGAGCCATCGTCAGGAAATTAGCTTATTCAGGTGTCAAGATCATTGAGGAAATCTCCAAGGGCACCTGGTGGGCGATAGACGACAACAATGTTAAGCTTGAGTGGACAAGTGACAGTGACAGCATGGAATTGAAATGGGGGAGATGGACAGGTGAGGGAGGGAGAAAATGGAAAATCTCCAGTTAAGGCTAGGCGTTCCGCTAGCTGGACAACTTCCGGTGAAACTGGAGGGAGAGCAATTCAAATAAATAATCATCAAAATAATGGATATTAAACATGTTGTGTACATACACGTGTCTTATATCGGTTAACTTCTTTGGGACTGGGGGGCAGTATTGAGTAGCTTGGATAAAAAGGTGCCCAGAGTAAACTGCCTGCTACTCAGTCCTAAAAGCTAGAATATGCATATCATTAGTAGATTTGGATAGAAACCACTCTGAAGTTTCTAAAACTGTTTGAATGATTTCTGTGAGTATAACAGAACTCATATGGCAGGCAAAAACCTGAGAAAAAATCCAACCAGGAGGTGGGAAATCGGAGGTTTGTAGATTTTCAAGTCACTGCCTATCGAATGTACAGTGTCTATGGGGTCATATTGCACTTCCTAAGGCTTCCACTAGATGTCAACAGTCTTTAGAACCTTGTTTGATGCTTCTACTGTGAAGGAGGGGGGAATGAGAGCTGTTTGAGTCAGGGGTATGGCTGAGTGCCACGAGCTCAGACTCGCGCGCTCCCGTGAGAGTTAGCTGCGTTCCATTGCAATTCTATAGACAAAGGAATTCTCCGGTTGAAACATTATTGAAGATTTATGAAAAAAACATCCTAAAGATTGATTCTATACTTCGTTTGACATGTTTCTACGAACTGTAATATGACTTTTCGTCTGAACTTTCGCCTGGACTTGCCCGCACCTCCTGAGTTTGGATTTGTGTACTAATCGCGTGGACAAAAATGAGGTATTTGGAAATAATGATGGACTTTATCGAACAAAACAAATATTTATTGTGGAACTGGGATTCCTGGGAGTGCATTCTGATGAAGATCATCAAAGGTAAGTGAATATTTATATTGCTATTTCTGATTTCTGTTGACTCCACAACATGGTGGGTATCTGTATGGCTTGTTTTTGTGTCTGAGCGCCGTACTCAGATTGTTGTATGGTGTGCTTTTTCCGAAAAGTTTTTTTGAAATCTGACACATTAAGGAGAAGTGTATCTATAATTCTATGCATAGCAATTGTATCTTTTAGCAATGTTTATTATGAGTATTTCTGTAAATTGGTGTGGCTCTCTGCAAAATCACCGGATGTTTTGGAACTACTGAACATAACGCGCCAATGTAAACTGAGATTTTTGGATATAAATATGAACTTTATCGAACAAAACATACGTGTATTGTTTAACCTCTTGAGCCTATGGGGGCGCCATTTCGACTTTGTAAAAATGAGTTCCCAAATTAAACTGCCTCGTACTCAATTCTTGCTCGTACAATATGCATATTATTATTACTATTGGATAGAAAACACTCTCTAGTTTCTAAAACCGTTTGAATTATTTCTCTGGGTGAAACAGAACTCCTCTGCAGCACATTTCCTGTCAGGGAGTGAGATTTCAGAAATCGAGGTCCCTGTTCTGAGGTCAGTTTATAAGTCCCCATGTAAGCCATCGGGCTACATGCACTGCATACGTCTTCCTCTAGATGTCAGTAAGCGGGGAGAATTTGAATGGAGTGGATTGCGCAATCTGGGACCCTATATATAGACCGTGGAACGGAAGTACCGTCCTTTTCAACGGTCCTGCAAACGCTTTCGTTTTAGTAGTTCTATATCTCCGGTCATGTTTTTATTCGTTATAGGTGTTAAAGACATCATAAGGTAGTTAATTTAAACCTACTTATAGCAGTTTATAGCAGTTTATTGCGATTTTCTGGGATTTCTTTGTCATGCGCTTTCACGAGTTGGACACCTCTCCAGTGGGTGGCTATCGTTAGCTGCTATTTCGACAGGAGAAGAGGACATCTTTCAACCCAAAGACGATTGTTCTGGAGAAAGGACACCTTGCCCAATATTCTGATGGAAGCTCAGCTAATAGTAAGCAGTCTTTATGCTGTTAATTCGTACTTATGTTGACAAATGTCAAATAATAATTCCGCCATGAATTATGGGGCGGTCTCGCTTTAGCGCACGCTGTATTGCGCAGTAACGTTAATTTTAAAAATCTAACACAGCGATTGCATTAAGAACTAATTTATCTTTCATTTGCTGTCCAACTTGTATTTTTTAGTCAAGTTTATGAATAGTTTTCGATTAGAATAGGTGCCTTTCCCAAGATTTCTCCTGACATTTTCTTTGCAGCTTGGCTACTTTTCTCATTGTATAACCACGATTTGTGCCGCTAAATATGCACATTTTCGAACAAACTCTATATGCATTGTGTAATATGATGTTATAGGACTGTCATCTGAAGGATTCTGAGATGGTTAGTGAAAAAATTAATATATTTTGGTGGTTTATACGTTATTGCTATGTTTGGCTTGAATCAATGCTGTTGTGATGTTTGCTATTGTGGTAAGCTAATATAACGCTATATTGTGTTTTCGCTGTAAAACACTTAGAAAATCTGAAATATTGTCTGGATTCACAAGATCTGTGTCTTTCAATTGCTGTACGCTGTGTATTTTTAAGAAATGTTTTATGATGAGTAATTAGGTAATACACGTTGCTCTCTGTAGTTATTCTAGTCGCTTTGGTGAGAGTTGTGATGGTGGCTGCAATGGTAAAATATGATTTATACCTGAAATATGCACATTTTTCTAACAAAACATATGCTATACAATAAATATGTTATCAGACTGTCATCTGATGAAGTTGTTTCTTGGTTAGTGGCTATTTATATCTTTATTTGGTCGAATTTGTGATAGCTACTGATGGAGTAAAAAACTGGTGGAGTAAAAAAAGTGGTGTCTTTTGCTAACGTGGTTAGCTAATAGATTTACATATTGTGTCTTCCCTGTAAAACATTTTAAAAATCAGAAATGATGGCTGGATTCACAAGAAGTGTATCTTTCATCTGGTGTCTTGGACTTGTGATTTAATGATATTTAGATGCTAGTATTTACTTGTGACGCTATGCTAGGCTATGCTAGTCAGCTTTTTTACTGATGGGGGTGCTCCCGGATCCGGGTTTGGGAGGAATTAGAGGTTAACATGAAGTTCTATGAGTGTCATCTGATGAAGATCATCAAAGGTTAGTGATTCATTTTATCTCTATTTCTGCTTTTTTTGACTCTCTCTTTGGCTTAAAAAATAGCTGTGTTTTTCTGTGACTAGGTGCTGACCTAACAAAATCGTTTGGTGTGCTTTCGTCGTAAAGCCTTTTTTGAAGTCGGACACTGTGTCTGGATTTACAACAAGTTATCTTTAAAAAGGTGTAAAATACTTGTATGTTTGAGGAATTTTAATTTTGGGATTTCTGTTGTTTTGAATTTGGCGCCCTGCAATTTCACTGGCTGTTGGCGAGGTGGGACGCTACTGTCCCGAATATCCCAGAACGGTTAACTTCTCTAGGGTAGGTGGCAGAATGTTCACGTTTGGATGAAAAGCATATCCAAATTAACTTCTTGCGACTACAGGGGGTGCTGTTCCGAATTAGCATTTTGTCGTCTCCAAATTAAACTGCCTAGTACTCAATTCTTGCTCGTACAATATGCATATTATTAATTCTATTGGATAGAAAACACTTTCTAGTTTCATACAACGTTGGAATTATGTCTGTGGGTGACCCAGAACTCTTTCTACAGCGAAATCCATGACAGACAGTGAAAGGTCTGAGAGCGAAGCTCTGGTTTCAGATCAGTTTTTAAGGTCTCTGTGTATCCTATGGAACGACACGAAGTGCACCCGCCTTCCCCTGGATGTCAGTAACCAATGAGAAGTGGAATGGGCCTTCTAGGTAGCTCTCAGAGGTTATAAAAGACCAAGGAGTGAGAGTAGCCCCCCTTTCGACGCTCGCCCTTACGCAGGAAGGGACCTCCGGATGCCATTTTCAGAGGCTCGGTTATCAACGTGAAATGTATCCGTCTGTAATTTAATTCGATATAGGAGTTAGAAACATCATAAGGTAGTTAATTTAAACCGTTTTATAGCAATTTATATCCGTTTAGTGCGATTTTGATGCATTTCTATGTGAAGCACCGGGCACGTTTCGGGGTCCCGGTCGAACGTTAGCGGGCATTTCGACGGACAAAGGACATCTTTCGACCAAAAGAAGATTAGACCCAAGAAAGAATACATTGCCCAAGAATCTGATGGAAAATCACCTCATAGTAAGTAATATTTAATATGATAAATCGTTGTTCTGTCGAAATATTTTAAACGCATATTTCGCCATCTTGTTTTCTATCCCTTCGCTTGGCGAACCCTGTATTGCACAGTAAGGATAATTTTAGAAATGTAAATCAGCGATTGCATTAAGAACTAATTTGTCTTTCGATTCCTGTCAACCCTGTATTTTTTAGTCAAGTATATGATTAGCTATTGATTAAACTAGATCACTCTGAAAGATGGCGACCGACTTTTCCATGCTGGTTTTGCTACCATCTTCATTGTATAACCACGGTTTTTTATGGCTAAATATGCACATTTTCGAACAAACAATATATGTATGTTGTAATATGATGTTACAGGAGTGTCAACGGAAGAATTCTGAGAAGGTTAGTGAAAAAATTAATATCTTTTGGCGATGATTACGTTATCGCTCTCTGGCTTGAATTGATGCTCTGGTATTGTTTGCAAATGTGGTATGCTAACTTATCGATTTATTGTGTTTTCGCTGTAAAACGCTTAGAAAATCTGAAATATTGTCTGAAATCACAAGATCTGTGTCTTTCCATTGCTATGCTTTGTCTATTTTTATGAAATGTTTTATGATGAGTAAATTGGTCATACACGTTGCTCTCTCTAGTAATTCTAGTCCAGTTGTGACTGTGGGTGCAATTGTAAACTGTGATTTCTACCTGAAATATGCACATTTTTCTAACAAAACCTATCCTATACCATAAATATGTTATCAGACTGTCATCTGAGGAGGTTTTTTCTTGGTTAGTGGCTATCAATATCTTAGTTTAGCCGAATTGGTGATAGCTACTGGTGGAGAGAGAAAATGGTGGACAAAGGAAAAATGGTGTATTTTGCTAACGTGGTTAGCTAATAGATTTACATATTGTGTCTTCCCTGTAAAACATTTTAAAAAACAGAAATGATGGGGTTATTCACAAGATCTGTATCTTTCATCTGGTGTCTTGGACTTGTGATTTAATGATATTTAGATGCTACTATTTAATTGTGACGCTATGCTAGCTATGCTAATCAGTGTGGGGGGGGTGGGGGGTGATCCCGGATCCGGGATTGAGGTTCGGTAAAGGTTAAACTGCCAGCTACTCATCCACAGAAGATAAGATATGCATATTATTAGTAGACAAGTGTAGCTTTAAAATGGTGTAAAATACTTGTATGTTTAAGGAATTTAAATTATGGGATTTCTGTTGTTTTGAATTTGAAGCCCTGCAGTTTCACTGGCTGTTGACGAGGTGGGACGCTACCGTCCCACAGACCCTAGAGAAGTTAAAAGCTTATATTCTTGTTAATCTAAATGCACTGTCCGGTTTACAGTAGGCTTTACAGCGAAAGCATGCCATGCGATTGTTTGAGAACGGTGCCCCACATCAAAATATTTTTCCACCGGCACAGGTTTCATAAATTCACAAATAGCGATTAAATATTTACTTACTTTTAAAAATCTTCCTCTGATTTGTCATCCAAAGGGTCCCAGCTACAACATGTAGTGTCATTTTGTTAGATAAAATCCTTCTTTATATCCCAAAAAGTCTGTTTAGTTGGAGCCATCAATTTGAGTAATCCACTCGTTCAAAGGAATCCAAAAAGCTACCACTAAACTGTGTTAAAACAAGTCAAAATATGCTTCTATGTAATCCTCAGGTACTCTAAAATGTAATAAAGTATAATATTTCATACGGAAAGAAGTATGTTCAGTAGGAAAATGATATTAGCAGGTGCTCATCCTCTTCGTCGCGCACGCATAAACTGATTTCCAAGTCTTTGTCCCTGTATCAAACTCATAATTCTTCCTCGTTTGGGAATAAACAAGCCTGAAACCTTGAACAAAGACTGCTGACATCCAGTGGAAGCCATAGGAATTGCATACTGGGAGCTAGATTACATTTTTTCCATATACGTTATATTGGAAGAGCACGGGCTCTCAAAAAAAAAGAAAATGTTCCGGTTGGTTTTCTTTGGATTTTCTCCTACCATATCTATTGTGTTATTGTCTCCTACATTAATTTAACATTTCTACAAACGTCAGGGTGTTTTCTTTCCAATGGTACCAATTATATGCATATCCTGGCTTCAGTGCCAGAGCAACAGGCAATCTACTTTGGGCACGTCAGTCATGCGGAAATTGAGAAAAATAGCATAACTGGTGATGCTGCTCAGCCTCTCAGTGAGTTCAGTGGTTCCTCAGGACAGACTAGAGTCAGTATGAGAGAGATAACATGATACAGTCCAGACTCCCTGTGGCTCCTCAGGACAGACTAGAGTCAGTATGAGAGAGGAGATAACATGATACAGTCCAGACTCCCAGTGGTTCCTCAGGACAGACTAGAGTCAGTATGAGAGGGGAGATAACATGATACAGTCCAGACTCCCAGTGGTTCATCAGGACAGACTAGAGTCAGTATGAGAGAGGAGATAACATGATGCAGCCAAGACTCCCAGTGGTTCCTCAGGACAGACTAGAGTCAGTATGAGAGGAGAGATAACATGATACAGTCCAGACTCCCAGTGGTTCCCCAGGACAGACTAGAGTCAGTATGAGAGGAGAGATAACATGATACAGTCCAGACTCCCAGTGGTTCCTCAGGACAGACTAGAGTCAGTATGTGAGGGGAGCTAACATGATATAGTCCAGACTCCCAGTGAGTTCAGTGGTTCATCAGGACAGACTAGAGTCAGTATGAGAGAGGAGATAACATGATACAGTCCAGACTCCCAGTGAGTTCAGTGGTTCATCAGGACAGACTAGAGTCAGTATGAGAGAGGAGATAACATGATACAGTCCAGACTCCCAGTGAGTTCAGTGGTTCATCAGGACAGACTAGAGTCACTATGAGAGAGGAGATAACATGATACAGTCCAGACTCCCAGTGAGTTCAGTGGTTCATCAGGACAGACTAGAGTCACTATGAGAGAGGAGATAACATGATACAGTCCAGACTCCCAGTGGTTCCTCAGGACAGACTAGAGTCAGTATGAGAGGGGAGTTAACATGATACAGTCCAGACTCCCAGTGGTTCCTCAGGACAGACTAGAGTCAGTATGAGAGAGGAGATAACATGGTACAGTCCAGACTCCCAGAGGTTCCTCAGGACAGACTAGAGTCAGTATGAGAGGGGAGTTAACATGATACAGTCCAGACTCCCAGTGGTTCCTCAGGACAGAATAGAGTCAGTATGAGAAAGGAGATAACATGATACAGTCCAGACTCCCAGTGGTTCCTCAGGACAGACTAGAGTCAGTATGAGAGGAGAGATAACATGATACAGTCCAGACTCCCAGTACAGACTCAGTGGAGAGATAACATGATACAGTCCAGACTCCCAGTGGTTCCTCAGGACAGACTAGAGTCAGTATGTGAGGGGAGCTAACATGATATAGTCCAGACTCCCAGTGAGTTCAGTGGTTCATCAGGACAGACTAGAGTCAGTATGAGAGAGGAGATAACATGATACAGTCCAGACTCCCAGTGAGTTCAGTGGTTCATCAGGACAGACTAGAGTCACTATGAGAGAGGAGATAACATGATACAGTCCAGACTCCCAGTGAGTTCAGTGGTTCATCAGGACAGACTAGAGTCACTATGAGAGAGGAGATAACATGATACAGTCCAGACTCCCAGTGGTTCCTCAGGACAGACTAGAGTCAGTATGAGAGGGGAGTTAACATGATACAGTCCAGACTCCCAGTGGTTCCTCAGGACAGACTAGAGTCAGTATGAGAGAGGAGATAACATGGTACAGTCCAGACTCCCAGTGGTTCCTCAGGACAGACTAGAGTCAGTATGAGAGAAGAGATAACATGATACAGTCCAGACTCCCAGTGGTTCCTCAGGACAGACTAGAGTCAGTATGAGAGGGGAGTTAACATGATACAGTCCAGACTCCCAGTGGTTCCTCAGGACAGAATAGAGTCAGTATGAGAGAGGAGATAACATGATACAGTACAGACTCCCATTGGTTCCTCAGGACAGACTAGAGTCAGTATGAGAGAGGAGATAACATGATACAGTCCAGACTCCCAGTGGTTCCTCAGGACAGACTAGAGTCAGTATGAGAGGGGAGTTAACATGATACAGTCCAGACTCCCAGTGGTTCCTCAGGACAGACTAGAGTCAGTATGAGAGGGGAGTTAACATGATACAGTCCAGACTCCCAGTGGTTCCTCAGGACAGACTAGAGTCAGTATGAGAGGGGAGATAACATGATACAGTCCAGACTCCCAGTGAGTTCAGTGGTTCATCAGGACAGACTAGAGTCAGTATGAGAGGGGAGATAACATGATACAGTCCAGACTCCCAGTGAGTACAGTGGTTCATCAGGACAGACTAGAGTCAGTATGAGAGGGGAGATAACATGATACAGTCCAGACTCCCAGTGAGTTCAGTGGTTCATCAGGACAGACTAGAGTCAGTATGAGAGAGATAACATGATACAGTCCAGACTCCCAGTGAGTTCAGTGGTTCATCAGGACAGACTAGAGTCAGTATGAGAGAGATAACATGATACAGTCCAGACTCCCAGTGGTTCCTCAGGACAGACTAGAGTCAGTATGAGAGGGGAGTTAACATGATACAGTCCAGACTCCCAGTGAGTTCAGTGGTTCATCAGGACAGACTAGAGTCAGTATGAGAGGGGAGCTAACATGATATAGTCCAGACTCCCAGTGAGTTCAGTGGTTCATCAGGACAGACTAGAGTCAGTATGAGAGGGGAGCTAACATGATATAGTCCAGACTCCCAGTGAGTTCAGTGGTTCCTCAGGACAGACTAGAGTCAGTATGAGAGGGGAGTTAACATGATACAGTCCAGACTCCCAGTGAGTTCAGTGGTTCATCAGGACAGACTAGAGTCAGTATGAGAGAGATAACATGATACAGTCCAGACTCCCAGTGGTTCATCAGGACAGACTAGAGTCAGTATGAGAGAGGAGATAACATGATACAGTCCAGACTCCCAGTGAGTTCAGTGGTTCATCAGGACAGACTAGAGTCAGTATGAGAGAGGAGATAACATGATACAGTCCAGACTCCCAGTGAGTTCAGTGGTTCATCAGGACAGACTAGTGCTAGCAATGAGTAAGTGGAGCTGGAACGGAGCTCTGGCGCTATAACGAGACATCGGCTATGCTGGTGGACAGACAGGATCTCAATCAGTAGATGACGTGAGACACATTTGACAGAAGTACCGAAATAAATTCTGATTCTACTACCAAACCGTTTTTCATGTTCTAGTCTGGTAAAAGTACCAATGTTTCGGTATGCCGTGTAACACTAGTCTGTGTCCAGTGGGAATCTTCCATCAGCCCTCCTCAATATTCCACAACTAACCCCCAACACACACATACAAAAAACACCCACCCAATGTTAATGAGGTCTAATCAGTCTCAAACCCTGATAATGATGTAAAACTAATATTTGTGTTCCAGACGTGGACGGGAGTACATTGCTTGCTTTCCAAAACATGGTGGAATGGGGGATGAGGAGGGGGTGACTAGGAAAGGACAAGTAGGAGAGGATCTGTGTAACTTCAGGCTTTAAAGATGGACAGAGAGAGAGAGAGAGAGTGAGAGAGAGACTAAAAGTTTCTATTGTGAGAGCTGAAGGACGTGAGAACTCGAGGATGTTAAGCACAATGGATCAGTGGAAAATCACCACGGAGACCCAGAGAGGGAGGGACGGAGGGAGTGAGGGAGGCAGAGAGAGGGAGGGAGAGAGGGAGGGAGGGAGGGAGGGAGGGAGGGAGGGACAGAGGGAGTGAGGGAGGGAGGGAGGGAGGGAGGGAGGGAGGGAGGGAGGGAGGGAGGGAGGGAGGGAGGGAGGGGAAAGTTTGCCAATGAATAATAACTGACTTTGGATCAGTAAGTGATGATGCAGCACTGAGACAAGACCTCTCTCTCCATGAAGGATGTTATCACTTATACAACTAACTATCTGCTCTCAACTCAAACAGCAACTCAATCAACTGAACACACAGAGACGCTCGCAACGCCCAAACACAGCCTAAATTAATCTCCTCCTCTATATCCATCTCCATACCTCACACTCTCTCTGGTCTTCTAATTTTTTCTCTTCTGTTGTCCCTCCATCTCCACTGTTATCTGTCCACTGTCTGTATACCACTCTCTCTCTCTTTCTCTATCTCTCTCTCGCTCACTCAATCTCTCTATCTCTCCCTCTATCTCTCTCTCTCTCTCTCAGGCCTGTTGTCTAAAAGTGATTACATGTTTTTAACAACTGCTAGACCAATAACAGAGCTTGTTAGAGGATGGAGGATGTCTAGTTTAATAAGAGGTAGGGGGGGAGAGAAAAAGACAGGGGAGAGAGATGAAATGGAGGGATGAAAAATAAAACATAGATGGAGAATGAACAGAGAGAAGGAGACCACAGACAGAGAGAGAGTTTGAGAGAGAGAGCGAGACAGAGCAAGAGAGCGACAGAGAGAGAGAGGGAGTGAGAGAGAAAGAGAGAGAGAGAGAGAGAGACTCAAGGGGTATGCTAATTTGGTATAACTCACTCCATTAAATTAATCAAAACAGAAACATTTTACATTTGGCTAGAAATTCAAAAGGAAATGATCTTAACAGAGAAAAATGTCCTCCTGTGTGCTACCTATATCCCCCCACTAGAATCCCCATACTTTAATGAAGACAGCTTCTCCATCCTGGAGGAGGAAATCAATAATTTCCAGGCCCAGGGACAGGTACTAGTCTGGGGCGACCTAAATATCAGAACTGGAAGAACTGAACTCCTGCATCTCTGTCGCACGCTGGGTATGTACATAGTCAATGGTAGTCTTTGAGGGGACTCCTATGTTAGGTACAGCTATAGCTCATCTCTTGGCAGTAGTACTGTAGACTACTTTATCACTGACCTCAATCCAGAATGTCAGAGTGTTCACAGTCAGCCCACTGACACACCTATCAGACCACAGCAAAATCACAGTCTACTTGAACAGAGCAATACTCAATCATGAGGCATCAAAGCCAAAGGAACTGAGTAATATTAAGAAATGCTATAGATGGAAGGAATGTAGTTTGGAAACCTACCAAAAAACAATTAGGCAACAACAAATTCAATCCCTTTTAGACAACTTCCTGGATAAAACATTCCACTGTAATAGTGAAGGTGTAAACTTGGCAGTAGAACATCTTAATAGTACATTTTACCTCTCAGCTTCCCTATCAAATCTAAAAAATCTCAAATAGAAAACCGAAGAAAATGAACAATGACAAATGGTTTAATAAAAAATATATAATAAAGAAATTGAGAAACCTGTCCAACCAAAAACACAGAGACCCGGAAAACCTGAGCCTACACCTTCACTACGGTGAATCACTAAAACGATACAGAAATACATTACAGAAAAAGAAGGAACAGCACATCAGAAATCAGCTCAATGTAATTGAAGAATCCATAGACTCTAACCACTTCTGGGAAAATTGGAAAACACTAAACAAACAACAACACAAAGAGTTATCTATCCAAAAAGGATATGTTTGGGTAAACCACTTATCCAATCTTTTTGGCTTTATAACAAAGAATGATCAACTACAAATCTTAGAATCAACTATTAAAGACTACCAGAACCCACTGGATTCTCCAATTACCTTAAAACCTGTTGAGGACAGAGGGCGCTGTTTTCACTTTGGGGGAAAATCGTGCCCAATTTAAACGGCCTCGTACTCAATTCTTGCTCGTACAATATGCATATTATTATTAATATTGGATAGAAAACACTCTCTAGTTTCTAAAAACGTTTGAATTATATCTGTGAGTAAAACATAACTCATTTTACAGCAAACTTCCTGACAGGAAGTGGAAAATCTGAAATCGATGCTCTGTTCTAGGGCCTGCCTATAAATGGGCTTCATATATATCAGTATACATGCACTTCATACGTCTTCCACTAGATGTCGACAGGCAGTGAGAGAAGAAATGGAGTGTATAACTTAATCTGGGGTCGAATAAAAGCTCTCGGCATGACGTGTCACCAGTTTCCTGTTTTCTGGAGAGCGCGTGAAGGGACCTGGTTTTGCCTTCTGAAAAGCTGTCGTTATAGACGACTAATATCTCCGGCTTTGATTTTATTTGATACATGTGACAATATCATCGTAAAGTATGTTTTTTCAATATAGTTTTATTAGATTATTGAATTTTATTCGGGACGTTAGGCGTGTTGCGTTGTGTGCCTTTGTTCAGGAAGGAGAGCTTCGCGCTACTTTGCTAGCTTTCCGTGCTAATTGACTGGAGAAGAGGACATTCTAAATCCAAACAACGATTGTTCTGGACAAAGGACCCCTTGTACAACATTCTGATGGAAGATCGTCAAAAGTAGGACCCATTTTATGATGCTATTTCATATATCTGTCGAACATGTGAAATAGTCGTTTGCGCACAGATTTTGGGTACTCTCTCGCTATAACTAAGCTGGATGTCGTAATGAAGTTATTTTTAGAATTCTAACACGGCGATTGCATTAACCTGTTTGGGCTGCAGGGGGAGTATTGAGTAGCCAGATAAAAGGTGCCCATTTCAAACGGCCTCGTACTCAATTCTTGCTCGTACAATATGCATATTATTATTACTATTGGATAGAAAACACTCTCTAGTTTCTAAAACCGTTTGAATTATATCTGTGAGTCAAACAGAACTCATTTGGCACAAACTTCCTGACCAGGAAGTGGAAAGTCTGAAATCGAGGCTCTGTTCTTCTTCCTGCCTATACATGGGCATGATACGTAAGAGTATACGTGCACTTCATAGACCTTCCCCTGGATGTCAAGAGGCTGTGAGAGAAGAAATTTAGTGTTTATCTTGGTCTGAAGTGGAATACAAGCTCTTTGTATGACGTGTCCCTCATTTCCGGTACTCTGGGGAGCGCGAGGTGGACAGTGCGATTGCCTTCTGTTTAGCTGCCGTTATAGGCGACTACTATCTCCGGCTTTGATTTTATTTGATACATGTGACCATATCATCGTAAAGTATGTTTTTTCAATATAGTTTAATCAGATTATTGAAATTTTTTCGGGAGTTTTGCCGTGTTCCGTTCTCTGACTTTGTTTACGATGGAGAGATTCGCGCCACTTGGCTAGTGCGCTTGCTAAATCAAGAGGGAAAGTGGACGTTCTAAATCCAAACAACGACTGTTCTGGACAAAGGACACCTTGTCCAACATTCTGATGAAAGATCAGCAAAAGTAAGAAACATTTCATGATGCTATTTCATATATCTGTCGTACATGTGAACTAGTCGTGGGCGCCCACCTTTTGGGTACTCTAGCTATACCGAAGCTGGATGTCGTAATGAAGTAATTTTTTTGAATTCTAACACTGCGATTTCATTAAGAACTAATGGATCTATCATTTCCTATACAAGATGTATGCTTTAGTTATGTTTATGAATAGCTATTTGGTCAGAATATGTGTGTCAGAAAAAGTGTCCGAAAAAAATCTGGGCGTTGTGGGAAAAAGTAGCTAAGTTATCAGAATGTATAACCATTGATTTCAGCTCTAAATATGCACATTTTCGAACAAAACATAAGTGTATGTATAACCTGATGTTATAGGACTGTCATCTGATGAAGAAAATCAAGGTTAGTCAAAAATTATATATCTTTTGCTTGTTTGTTACGATCGCTAACTTTTGCTACTGGGAAATTGCTTGTGTTTTTGGCTATTGTGGTAAGCTAATATAACGCTATATTGTGTTTTCGCTGTAAAACACTTGATAAATCGTAAATATTGTCTGGAATCACAAGATGCCTGTCTTTCATTTGCTGTACACTATGTATTTTTCAGAAATGTTTTATGATGAGTATTTAGTTATTTGGCGTTGGTGTCTGTAATTATTCTGTCTGCTTTCGGTGCAATTTCTGATTGTAGCTGCAATGTAAACTATGATTTATACCTGAAATATGGACATTTTTCGAACAATACATATATTTATTGAATAACATGTTATAAGACTGTCATCTGATGAAGTTGTTTGTTGGTTAGTTTGGTTGGTTCTTGGTTAGTTAGGTTGGCTTTGTGCATGCTACCTGTGCTGTGAAAAATGTCTGTCCTTTTTTGTATTTGGTGGTGAGCTAACATAAATATACGTGGTGTTTTCGCTGTAAAACATTTTAAAAATCGGACATGTTGGCTGGATTCACAAGATGTGTACCTTTCATATGCTGTATTGGACTTGTTAATGTGTGAAAGTTAAATATTTAAAAAATATATATTTTGAATTTCGCGCCCTGCACTTGAGCTGGCTGTTGTCATAAGTGTACCGACGTCGGGCTTGCAGCCAGAAGAAGTTAAGAACTAGTGTATCTATCATTTCCTATACAACATGTATTTTCTAGTAACGTTTATGAATAGTTATTTGGTCAGAATAGTTGAGTGTCATAAAAATATCCGCACATTCTGGGAAAAAGATGCTACGTTAGCACAATGTATAACCACTGATTCCAGCTCTAAATATGCACATTTTCTAACAAAACATAAGTGTATGTATAACCTGATGTTATAGGACTGTCATCTGATGAAGGTTTATGAAGGTTAGTGAAAATTAATATCCTTTGCTGGTTTATTCGCTATCGCTAACGTGCCTATTGCTATCGCTAACGTGCCTTGATGAATGAATGCGGTAGTGTGGTAGGCTATTGTAGTAAGCTAATATAATGCTATATTGTGTTTTCGCTGTAAAACACTTAAAAAATCGGAAATATTGGCTGGATTCGCAAGTTGTTTGTCTTTAATTTGCTGTACACCATCGATTTTTAAGAAATGTTTTATGATGAGTATTTAGGTATTTGACGTTGGTGTCTGTAATTACTCTGGCTGCTTCAGTGCTATTTCTGACGGTAGCTGTGATGGTAGCTGCAATGTAAAACTGATTTATACCTCAAATATGCAAATTTTTCGAACAAAACATAGATTTATTGTATAACATGTTATAAGACTGTCATCTGATGAAGTTGTTTCTTGGTTAGTTTGGTTGGTTCTTGGTTAGTTAGGTTGGCTTTGTGCATGCTACCTGTGCTGTGAAAAATGTCTGTCCTTTTTTGTATTTGGTGGTGAGCTAACATAAATATATGTGGTGTTTTCGCTGTAAAACATTTTAAAAATCGGACATGTTGACTGGATTCACAAGATGTGTATCTTTCATTTGCTGTATTGGACTTGTTAATGTGTGAAAGTTAAATATTTCTAAAAAATATATTTTGAATTTCGCCTTTTCAGTGGAATGTGGGAGGAGTTCCGCTAGCGGAACCCCGGTGCCAGACAGGTTAAATGAGCTACAGGACAAAATTAAACCCTCCAACCCAAAAAAGGCCTGTGGTGTTGATAGTACACTCAATGAAATTATCAAATATACAGACAAACAAATTCCAATTGGCTAAAACTCTTTAACGTCATCCTCAGCTCTGGCATCTTCCCCCATATTTGGAACCAAGGACTGATCACCCCAATCCACAAAAGTTGAGACAAATTTGACCCCATTTTCTACCATGGGAAAATCCTCTGCATTATCAATAACAGCAGACTCATACATTTCCTCACTGAAAACAATATACTGAGAAAATCGTACGACAGACCACGTATTCACCCTGCACACCCTAATTGACAAACAAACAAACCAAAACAAAGCCAAAGTCTTCTAATGCTTTGTTGATTTCAAAAAAGCCTTTGACTCAATTTGGCATGAGGGTCTGCTATACAAATTAATGAAAAGGGGTTTTTGGGGAAAAACTTACGACATTATAATATCCATGTACACAAACAACAAGTGTACGGTTAAAATTGGCAAAAAACACACATTTCTTCCCACAGGGCCATGGGGTGAGACAGGGATGCAGCTTAAGCCCCACGCTCTTCAACATATATATCAACGAATTGGCGAAGGCACTAGAACAGTGCAGCTCCTGGCCTCACCCTACTAGAAGGAAAATAATCTCACACTCAACGTCAACAAAACAAAGGAGATGATTGTGGACTTCAGGAAACAGCAGAGGGAGCACCCCCCAATCCACATCGACGGGACAGTAGTGGAGAAGGTGGAAAGTTTTAAGTTCCTCGGTGTACACATCACGGACAAACTGAATTGGTCCACCCACACAGACAGCGTTGTGAAGAAGGCGCAGCAGCGCCTCTTCAACCTCAGGAGGCTGAAGAAATTTGGCTTGTCACCAAAAGCACTCACAAACTTCTACAGATGCACAATCGAGAGCATCCTGTCGGGCTGTATCACCGCCTGGTACGGCAACTGCTCCGCCCACAACCGTAAGGCTCTCCAGAGGGTAGTGAGGTCTGCACAACGCATCACCGGGGCAAACTACCTGCCCTCCAGGACACCTACACCACCCGATGTCACAGGAAGGCCATAAAGATCATCAAGGACAACAACCACCCGAGCCACTGCCTGTTCACCCCGCTATCATCCAGAAGGCGAGGTCAGTACAGGTGCATCAAAGCAGGGACCGAGAGACTGAAAAACAGCTTCTATCTCAAGGCCATCAGACTGTTAACCTGTTAGTGTGTAGGGGGCGCTATTTTCACTTTGGGAAAAAATCGTGCCCAATTTAAACGGCCTCGTACTCTATTCTAGATCGTACAATATGCATATTATTATTACTATTGGATAGAAAACACTCTCAAGTTTCTAAAACCGTATGAATTATATCTGTGAGTAAAACAGAACTCATTTTGCAGCAAACTTCCTACCAGGAAGTGAAAAATCTGAAATCGAGGCTCTGTTCTAGGGCCATCCTATTCAATTGCTTGAAATCTATGGATATACATGCACTTCATACGCCATCCACTAGATGTCAACAGGCAGTGGAAGGTGGAATGGGGTGTCTAGCTTGATCTGAGGTCCAACAAGAGCTCTTGGAATGACGTGACCCCAATTTCCTTTGCCTGCCAAGGCGCGGGAAGGAACCCCAGATTGCCTTCTGAAAAGCTTTCGGTATAGACGGCTAATATCTCCGGCTTTGATTTTATTTGATACATGTGATAATATCATCGTAAATTATGTTTTTTCAATATATTTTTATCAGATTATTGAACGTTTATCGGGAGTTTTGGCGTTTTCCGTTCTCTGCGTTTGGTGAAGATGGACATCTTCGCGCCACTTGGCTAGCTAAGGTTGCTAATTCGACAGGCGAAGAGGACATTCTAAAACCAAACAACGATTTATTCTGGACAAAGGACTCCTTGTACAAGATTCTGATGGAAGCTCAGCAAAAGTAGGAACCATTTATGATGTTATTTCTTATTTCTGTGGAAAATGTTTAGTTCTATTTTCCGCCCTCATTGCAGGCGCTGTCTCGCTATAACGTAAGCTGTATGTCGTACTAAAGTTATTTTTTTTAAATCTAACACGGCGATTGCATTAACCTGTCTGGCTCTGGCGTTCCGCTAGCGGAACTCCTCCCACATTCCACTGAAAAGGCAGAGCGCGAAATTCAAAAGATATTTTTTAGAAATATTTAACTTTCACACATTAACAAGTCCAATACAGCAAATGAAAGATACACATCTTGTGAATCCAGTCAACATGTCCGATTTTTAAAATGTTTTACAGCGAAAACACCACATATATTTATGTTAGCTCACCACCAAATACAAAAAAAGACAGACATTTTTCACAGCACAGGTAGCATGCACAAAGCCAACCTAACTAACCAAGAAACAACTTCATCAGATGACAGTCTTATAACGTGTTATACAATAAATCTATGTTTTGTTCAAAAAATGTGCATATTTGAGGTATAAATCAGTTTTACATTGCAGATACCATCACAGCTACCGTCAGAAATAGAACCGAAGCAGCCAGAGTAATTACAGACACCAACGTCAAATACCTAAATACTCATCATAAAACATTTCTGAAAAATCGATGGTGTACAACAAATTAAAGACAAACATCTTGTGAATCCAGCCAATATTTCCGATTTTTTAAGTGTTTTACAGCGAAAACACAATATAGCATTATATTAGCTTACTACAATAGCCTACAACACTACCGCATTCATTCATCAAGGCACGTTAGCGATAGCAATAGGCACGTTAGCGATAGGGAATAAACCAGAAAAATATATTAATTTTCACTAACCTTCATAAACCTTCATCAGATGACAGTCCTATAACATCAGGTTATACATACACTTATGTTTTGTTCGAAAATGTGCATATTTAGAACTGAAATCAGTGGTTATACATTGTGCTAACATAGCACCTTTTTCCCAGAATGTGCGGATATTTTTACGACACTCAACTATTCTGACCAAATAACTATTCATAAACGTTACTAGAAAATACATGTTGTATAGGAAATGATAGATACACTAGTTCTTAATGCAATCGCCGTGTTAGAATTCTAAAAATAACTTCATTACGACATCCAGCTTAGGTATAGCGAGAGAGTACCCAAAATCTGGGCGTAAACGACTATTTCACATGTTCGACAGATATATGAAATAGCATCATAAAATGGGTCCTACTTTTGATGATCTTTCATCAGAATGTTGTACAAGGGGTCCTTTGTCGGGAACAATAGTTGTTTGGATTTAGAATGTCCTCTTCTCCAGTCAATTAGCACGGAAAGCTAGCAAAGTAGCGCGAAGCTCTCCTTCCTGAACAAAGGCACACAACGCAACACGCCTAACGTCCCGAATAAATTTCAATAATCTAATAAAACTATATTGAAAAAACATACTTTACGATGATATTGTCACATGTATCAAATAAAATCAAAGCCGGAGATATTAGTCGTCTATAACGGCAGCTTATCAGAAGGCAAAACCAGGTCCCTTCACGCGCTCTCCAGAAAACAGGAAACTGGTGACACGTCATGCCGAGAGCTTTTATTCGACCCCAGATCAAGTTATACACTCCATTTCTTCTCTCACTGCCTGTCGACATCTAGTGGAAGACGTTTGAAGTGCATGTATACTGATATATATCAAGGACATTTATAGGCAGGCCCTAGAACAGAGCATCGATTTCAGATTTTCCACTTCCTGTCAGGAAGTTTGCTCCAACTTGAGTTCTGTTTTACTCACAGATATAATTCAAACGGTTTTAGAAACTAGAGAGTGTTTTCTATCCAATATTAATAATAATATGCATATTGTACGAGCAAGAATTGAGTACGAGGCCGTTTAAATTGGGCACGATTTTCCCCCAAAGTGAAAACAGCGCCCTCTGTCCTCAACAGGTTAAGAACTAGTGTATCTTTCATTTGCTGTACAACATGTATTTTTTAATAAAGTTTATGATGAGTTCTTTGATTAGATTAGGTGACTGTCCAAAATATCTCCGGATAACTTTGTGCAGTTTGGCTACGTATTCACATTGTAAAACCACGATTTGTACCGCTAAATATGCACATTTTCGAACAAAACATATATGTATTGTGTAACATGATGTTATAGGACTGTCATCTGATGAAGTTGGTCAAGGTTAGTGAATAATTTATCTTTTTTATCTTTTGCTGGTTTTTGCAATCGCTACATTTTGCTGCTGATAAATGCGTTTGTGTGGTTGGCTATTGTGGTAAGCTAACATAATGCTATATTGTGTTTTCGCTGTAAAACACTTAAAAAATCTGAAATATTGGCTGGATTCACAAGATGTTTATCTTTCATTTGCTGTACACCATGTATTTTTCATAAATGTTTTATGATGAGTATTTAGGTATTTCACGTTGCTCTCTGTAATTATTCTTGCTGCTTCGGTGCTATTTGTGATTGTAGCTGCAATGTAAAACTATGATTTTATACCTCAAATATGCACATTTTTCGAACAAAACATAAATTTATTGTGTAACATGTTATAAGACTGTCATCTGATGAAGTTGTTTCTTTTTTAGTGACTAATTATATCTATATTTTGTCGGTTTTTTGAAAGCTACCTATGCGGTGGATAAATAGCATTGTGTGTTTGGCTATTGTGGTGAGCTAACATAAATATATATTGTGTTTTCGCTGTAAAACATTTAAAAAATCGGACATGTTGGCTGGATTCACAAGATGTTTATCTTTCATTTGCTGTGTTGGACTTGTTAATGTGTGGAAGTTAAATATTTCTAAAAAATATTTTTGGAATTTCGTGCTCTGCGAAGGTAGCGGAATGTTGTGGGTGTTCCGCTAGCGGAACCCCGGGGCGAGAAAGGTTAAACAGCCACCACTAACATTTAGTGGCCGCTGCCAACATACTGACTCAACTCCAGCCACTTAAATAATGGGAATTGATGGAAATTATGTAAAAATGTATCACTAGCCACTTTAAACAATGCCACTTAATATAATGTTTACATACCCTACATTACTCATCTCATATGTATATGTATATACTGTACTCTATATCATCTACTGCATCTTGCCATCTTTATGTAATACATGTATCACTAGCCACTTTAAACTATGCCACTTTATGTTTACATACCCTACATTACTCATCTCATATGTATAGACTGTACTCTATACCATCTACTGCATCTTGCCTATGCCGTTCTGTACCATCACTCATTCATATATCTTTATGTACATATTCTTTATCCCTTTACACTTGTGTGTATAAGGTAGTAGTTGTGGAATTGTTAGGTTAGATTACTTGTTGGTTATTACTGCATTGTCGGAACTAGAAGCACAAGCATTTCGCTACACTCGCATTAACATCTGCTAACCATGTGTATGTGACAAATACAATTTGATTTGATTTGATTTGATTTAGAATATGAAGTCAAATGTCTACAGTTGGCTGATGATCGGGTAATTCTGTTCACAAACAAGGAGGGCCTACAGCAGCACCTAGATATTCTGCACAGACCTGCGCCCTGACAGTAAATCTCAGTAAGACCAAAATAATGGTGTTCCAAAAAGGTCCAGTCGCCAGGACCACAAATACAAAATCCATCTAGAGCACAGAAAAAACGATACATACATTGGCCTAAACATCAGCGCCAAAAGTAACTTCCACAAAGCTGTGAATGATCTGAGAGACAAGGCAAGAAGGGCCTTCTATGTCATCAAAAGGAACATAAAATTCAACATACAAATTAGGATCTGGCTAAAAATACTCTAATCAATTATAGAACCCATTGCCCTTTATGGTTGTGAGGTCTGGGGTCCGCTCACCAACCAATAATTCACAAAATGCGACAAACACCAAATTGAGACTCTGCATGCAGAATTCTGCAAAAATATCCTCCGTGTACAACGTAGAACACCAAATAATGCATGCAGAGCAGAATTATGCCGATACCTGCTAATTATCAAAATCCTGAAAAGAGCCATTCAATTCTACAACCACCTAAAAGGAAACGATTCCCCCATAACAATGCCACCACCTACAGAGAGATGAACCTGGAGAAGAGTCCCCTAAGCAAGCTGGTCCCTCTGTTCACAAACACAAACACACCCCACAGAGCCCCAGGACAGCAACACAATTAGACCCAACCAAATCATGAGAAAACAAAAAGATAATTACCTGATACATTGGAAATAATTAACAAAAAAAACTGAGCAAACTAGAATGCTATTTGCCCCTATACAGTGAGTACACAGTGGCAGTATACCTGACCACTGTGACTGACCCAAACTTAAGGCAAGCTTTGACTATGTACAGACTCGGTGAGCATAGCCTTGCTATTGAGAAAGGCCGCCGTACGCAGACCTGGCTCTCAAGAGAAGACAGGCTATGTGCACACTGCCCACAAAATGAGGTGGAAACTGAGCTGCACTTCCTAAACTCCTGCCTAATGTATGACCATATTAGAGACACATATTTCCCTCAGATTACACAGATCCTCAAAGAATTCGAAAACAAACCCGATTTTGATAAACTCCCATATCTACTGGGTGATATAACACAGTGTGCCATCACAGCAGTAAGATGTGTGACCTGTTGCCACAAGAAAAGGTCAACCAGTGAAGAACAAACACCCTTGTAAATACAACCCATATTTATGCTTATTTATATTCCCTTTTCTACTTTAACGATTTGTACATTGATAAAACACTGTATATATACATAATATGACATTTGTAATGTCTTTATTCTTTTGTAACTTCTGTGAGTATAATGTTTACTGTTCATTTTTACTGTTTATTTCATATTGATATATTATCTACTTCACTTGCTTTGGCAATGTTCACATGTGTTTCCCATGCCAATAAAGCCCCTTGAATTCGAGAGAGAGAGAGAGAGAGAAAGAGAGAGACAGAGAGAGAGAAAGAGAGAGAGAGAGAGAGAGAGAGAGAGAGAGAGAGAGAGAGAGAGAGAGAGAGAGAGAGAGAGAGAGAGAGAGAAAGAGAGAGGGTATCTGCACTCCAATGTTTTTCATATATATATATATGTCTCCATTCCAGCATCAACACCCAAGCCATCAGTTCTTATTGTCTGGGGACAAGGGAGATGGATAGGTCCATTACAGAGTGAATGGCTCTAGGATTACACAACTGGTCCTAGATCTGTATTTAAGCTGTCCAGTCCTGAGCTGACCATATGGCCTCTCAGCTGTAACCAGGATATCCCTGACCACAGACAGAGTGGGAAGACCATCTTCTGTACCGGACCACCATCCGGCCATATAAATTAACCCTGAGTTTGTGTGTGTTTGTGTGTAGCGAGGAGCTAATGATAGAGAAATGTGTGTTTTGTATTTGTGTGTGCGTGTGCGTGTGCGTGTGCGTGTGCGTGTGCGTGTGCGTGTGCGTGTGCGTGCGTGCGTGCGTGTAGAGAGAGCCAAATGAACCCCTCTCTCTTCCATGTCCGTCCCTCCTAGAAAACCTCCAGGCCTTCCGGCCGCTGTCTGCCGGTCTATCGCATGGAGGGAGCCTGCTAGTGGGCTGTAGTGGCCCCGTTCACCCCCACTCCTCGGCTGGAGGTCTTTCCTCCATCACACACACAAACAAACAAACAACAAACAAGGGAGCACACACACACACACACACACACACACACACACACACACACACACACACACACTAACACAGTGGTGGTCCGGTAGTTCTGGCAGGAGACGCAGGCTGAGTCCAGACGGAGCGTGGGTTTATGAAAATCTGTCACCAACTAGATATCACAGTCTCACATCATTTCCACATAATGTCCTTGAACAAACGTCTATTTTTGACTAGTTAACTGACTTAATTTCCTGCCGTACTATATACTGGACCACACAGGCACGCATATACACACACACACACCCTCCATAACAGGCTAGAGAACCAACAAGCTCTCAAACGTCAAATTTTGGGGATTAAGGTTTGCGATAGTGTTAAAACATGATAGTTAGTCACTCATTCCAAATGGTTAAGGTAAGGGTTAAGGTTTGGGAGAGGGTTAAAATATAAAATCAAAAACTGTATCCCTGACTGAGATCAAACACACAACCTTCTGATCCTGAGTCATGGTATTACTCCCATCCACCACCCCTGTCCACAACAACGTAGCAAAACCCACAACTACTTGATGGTAATATCCCTCACTGTTGCCCCTAGTGGACGGTTTTGAAGGCATTTCCAAACGTTAGTATTTTATTTTATTTTAAATGTAACCTTTATTTAACTAGGCAAGTCAGTAAAGAACAAATTCTTTACTTTAAGACGGCCTACCCCGGCCAAACCCGGACGACACTGGGCCAATTGTGCGCCACCGTATGGGACTCCCAAACACAGCCGGATGTGATACAGCCTGGATTTGAACCAGGTACTGCAGTGACGCCTCTTGCACTGAGATGCAGTGCCTCAGACTGCTGCGCCGCTCGGGATCTTGAATGACCTGGCTGAGACAATACCGGCCCGACTGTGTTATCCGACACTGTGATCTGTCTACAACCACTAATGTAACACAGTGGAAATGGCTACCTCTGCAGGTAGCACACCCCTCTCTCTCATCTCTCTCCTCTCACTTCTACCTAAAACCAAAACGGGTTCTACCTAAAACCAAAACGGGTTCTACCTAACACCAAAACGGGTTCTACCTAAAACCAAAACGGGTTCTACCTAAATCCAAAAGGGTTCAACCTAAAACCAAAATGGGTTCTACATAAAACCAAAAAGGTTCTACCTAAATCCAAAAGGGTTCTTCCTAAAACCAAAACGGGTTCTACCTAAAACCAAAATGGATTCTTCCTAAACCCAAAACGGATTCTACCTAAAACCAAAATGGATTCTTCCTAAACCCAAAACGGATTCTACCTAAAACCAAAACGGGTTCTACATAAAACCAAATCGGGTTCTACCTAAAACCAAAACAAGTTCTTCCATAAACCAAAACGGGTTCTACCAACAGTTCTCCTATGGGGAGACACAGAGGTTGTCCAACAGTTTTTATTTTATTTATATTTGAAGAAATATGATATTTTCTCAGCCGGGCTGAATCCCTCAGCCGCGCTAAATCCCTCAGCCGGGCTAAATCCTCCCCTGGGCCTGTAGATAGGCAGGCAAATCCTCGTCAAGCGGAGAGCGGCTGGGCAAATAAGAGCTGAATCACAAAAACTCCACTCTCTTTATTCATGAATAGAGAGGTGGAGAGAGAGAGAGAGAGAGAGAGAGAGAGAGAGAGAGAGAGAGAGAGAGAGAGAGAGAGAGAGAGAGAGGTAAAGATAAATATTTCGATTTTCAAAGGTCGACACATGAAACAAAAATAGGTCATTTAAATCCCTGTAGCTTTCTCCCACTGAATACCAATGGAGACTATTACTATAGTTCTGTCTACAGCTTCCATGGCTGAGAGAGGGAGAGGGAAGGATAGAGAGAGAGAAAGAGAGGGAAGGATAGAGGGAGAGAGAGAAGGAAAGAAGGGGGGAGAGCGAAGAGACACACGCACGCACATACACACGCACACACGACGTCACAACTATTCCCGCTGGAGGAAGCTAAGCAAGGCCTCTCTTGTATCATAATGTGGATCGTCTGTGGGAGGTGTTCTGTTGGTGGTCATGTGTGGTAATCATCACACAAGTCAGAATACAGTATGTAGCATGTAAGATGTAAACATGATGTTGATGCAGACGCTATCAAACACACCAGGAAACCCTGTCCTGACAAATATTTGCCCCAAACTTCCGGGAAGAGATTTTTTTTTTAAACGACATAGAAAGTGAGTGAACAACGTCATCTGTAGTGGAATGAGAGATAGGCCGTGTTCTAAATGGACCTCTATTCTCTACATCCCGATGGGCCCTGTTTAAAAGCAGTGTGTTACTGGTACAGGCGGGGTGGGATGTGAGGTGTGGACAGCTGGAAGGTTGTGGAAAAAGAGGTCCACATAATCTGTAATCTAGGCAGTGACAGCCTACAGGTCTATAATGTAGAACCTCTGTTAATACAATCAGACCTGTCTCTGTCTGTTTGTCTGTCTGTCTGTCTGTCTGTCTGTCTGTCTGTCTGTCTGTCTGTCTGTCTGTCTGTCTGTCTGTCTGTCTGTCTGTCTGTCTGTCTGTCTGTCTGTCTGTCTGTCTGTCTGTCTGTCTGTCTGTCTGTCTGTCTGTCTGTCTGTCTGTCTGTCTGTCTGTCTGTCTGTCTGTCTGTCCGTCCGTCCGTCCGTCCGTCCGTCCGTCCGTCCGTCCGTCCGTCCGTCCGTCCGTCCGTCTGCCTGCCTGTCTGTCTGTGTCTGTGTATGTCTCTGTATGTGTATGTCTGTCTGCCTGCCTGTCTGTCTGTGTCTGTGTATGTCTCTGTATGTGTATGTCTGTCTGTCTCTGTCTCTGTCTCTGTCTCTGTCTCTGTCTCTGTCTCTGTCTGTGTCTATCTGTGTCTGTCTCTGTCTGTTTCTCTGTCTGTGTCTATCTGTGTCTGTCTCTGTCTGTATCTAAATGGCACTCTATTCTCTATATCCTTGTGGGCCCTGTTTAAAAGTAGTGCACTATATAGAGGATAGGGAGCCATTTGGGATGTATCCCAGGGCTGGAAGGATTTGTTCATGTCTGCCATGTAGCAGGGCCGTGCTGGACAACACTGAGGCTCAGAGCTGACACAGATGAAGCAGAATGATAAATAGACATCATTAATCTCACATGTGAAATATGATGGATCATTCTTTCTTTTAACCAGAGAAGAAATCTATAAGAACAGGTGTAAATTACTTTGTCATTGTTTTAGTGTGTAATGTAGAACCTGTGTTAATACAATCAGACATGTCTCTGTCTGTCTGTCTGTCTGTCTGTCTGTCTGTCTGTCTGTCTGTCTGTCTGTCTGTCTGTCTGTCTGTCTGTCTGTCTGTCTGTCTGTCTGTCTGTCTGTCTGTCTGTCTGTCTGTCTGTCTGTCTGTCTGTCTGTCTGTCTGTCTGTCTGTCTGTGTCTCTGTCGGTGTCTGTGTCTCTTTATGTGTCTCTTTCTGTGTCTGTATCTCTCTCAATCTCTCTCTACCCTCTCTGTCTCTCTCCCTCCATCCCCTCTGCTCCTGGGGTTGTTAATGAAATACATAAATCTCTCCTCTCTCCTTTCCCCTAATCCCTCTCTCCTCCCTCCTATCTCCTCTTCCCTCATCCCTCTCTCCTCTCTCCTCTCTCCTCATCCCTCTCTTCTCTCTTCTCTCTCATTTCCCCTCATCCCTGTCTCCTCGCTCCTCTCTCCTCTCCCCTCATCCATGTCTCCTCTCTCCTCTCTCCTCTCTCCTCTCTCATTTCCCCTCATCCCTCTCTCCTCTCTCCTCTCTCCTCATCCCTCTCTCCTCTCTCATCTCTCCTCTCCCCTCTCTCCTCTCTCCTCTCTCCTCTCTCATTTCCCCTCATCCCTCTCTCCTCTCTCATTTCCCCTCATCCTTCTCTCCTCTCCCCTCTCTCCTCTCTCCTCTCTCATTTCCCCTCATCCCTCTCTCCTCTCTCCTCTCCCCTCATCCCTCTCTCCTCTCTCTTCTATCCTCTCTCCTCTCCCCTCATCCCTGTCTCCTCTCTCCTCTCTCCTCTCTCATTTCCCCTCATCCCTCTCTCCTCTCTCCTCTCCTCTCTCATCTCTCCTCTCCCCTCTCTCCTCTCTCCTCTCTCATTTCCCCTCATCCCTCTCTCCTCTCTCCTCTCTCATTTCCCCTCATCCCTCTCTCCTCTCTCCTCTCTCATTTCCCCTCATCCCTCTCTCCTCTCCTCTCTCCTCTCTCCTCTCTCATTTCCCCTCATCCCTCTCTCCTCTCTCCTCTCTCCTCTCCCCTCATCCCTGTCTCCTCTCTCCTCTCCTCTCTCCTCTCTCATTTCCCCTCATCCCTCTCTCCTCTCTCCTCTCCTCTCTCATCTCTCCTCTCCCCTCTCTCCTCTCTCCTCTCTCATTTCCCCTCATCCCTCTCTCCTCTCCCCTCTCTCCTCTCTCCTCTCTCATTTCCCCTCATCCCTCTCTCCTCTCTCCTCTCCCCTCATCCCTCTCTCCTCTCTCCTCTCCCCTCTCTCCTCTCTCCACTCTCCTTTCCCCTCATCCCTCTCTCCTCTCTCCTCTCTCCACTCTCCTTTCCCCTCATCCCTCTCTCCGCTCTTCTCTTTGAAGTGAATGAATGTTTCGCTCCAAAACAACACACGCACACACACACACACACACACACACACACACACACACACACACACACACACACACACACACACACACACACACACAAACAAACACTCACACAAACACTCACACACACACACACACTCACACACACACACTCACACTGACACACACACACACACAAACACCAATACACACACACACACACACACAAAAACTCTCACACACACACACACACACACACACACAGATATGATGTGATCCAGGCTACGCCTGGAGTAAGTAACAGAAATATGAAACACAGGGCTGCAGCGATGCTGAGTTATAGCAGAAGGAAAGTCATGAAACAGCCTCCAGGCTCCCTGAAGAATTACACAAGTAGCTAATGAGACCACTGCTGGTTATTGCAGAGAGGGAGGGAGGGATGAAAACAGAAATAGGGAGGGAAAGAGAGAGAGAGAAAGTGATGAGGGTAGACGAGAGAGAGAAATAGAGACTACAGCCCCAACAGGTCACACAGAAGCTACAGATCAACAGACACCCCTCCCAGACCAGAGAGACACCCTCCCAGACCAGAGAGACACCCTCCCAGACCAGAGAGACACTCTCCCAGACCAGAGAGACACTCTCCCAGACCAGAGAGAAACTCTCCAAGACCAGAGACACTCTCCCAGACCAGAGAGACACCCTCCCAGACCAGAGACACTCTCCCAGACCAGAGAGACACTCTCCCAGACCAGAGAGACACTCTCCCAGAACAGAGAGACACTCTCCCAGACCAGAGACACTCTCCCAGACCAGAGAGACACTCTCCCAGACCAGAGAGACACTCTCCCAGAACAGAGAGACACTCTCCCAGACCAGAGACACTCTCCCAGACCAGAGAGACACTCTCCCAGACCAGAGAGACACTCTCCCAGAACAGAGAGACACTCTCCCAGACCAGAGACACTCTCCCAGACCAGAGAGACACTCTCCCAGACCAGAGAGACACTCTCCCAGACCAGAGAGACACTCTCCCAGACCAGAGACACTCTCCCAGACCAGAGAGACACGCTCCCAGACCAGAGACACTCTCCCAGACCAGAGACACTCTCCCAGACCAGAGAGACACTCCCAGACCAGAGAGACACTCTCCCAGAACAGAGAAACACTCTCCCAGACCAGAGAGACACTCTCCCAGACCAGAGAGACACCCCGCCCAGACCAGAAACACTCTCCCAGACCAGAGACACTCTCCCAGACCAGAGATACCCTCCCAGACCAGAGAGACACTCTCCCAGACCAGAGACACTCACCCAGACCAGAAACACTCTCCCAGACCAGAGAGACACTCTCCCAGATCAGAGACACTCTCCCAGATCAGAGACACTCTCCCAGACTAGACCGACACTCTCCCAGACCAGAGAGACACTCTCCCAGACCAGACAGACACCCCGCCCAGACCTGCGGTACAACACATAGAGGAACGATGCCGAGAGGACCTACATCCAGACCACATCACCACCAGCCACATTCGTACCCCCACCCCAACCAATCAACAACCCCCCAAGTCAACCATACCCACATCCTATTTAGGCCCCCTCAGATCAGACCTATGCCACTCCTGCCCACCCCATACCCCCAATGCCGCAAAGAGGGCCTCAACATGAAGGTCACACATACGCCCATGCCGTGAGCAGGCAAACAGGTCCAACCCCCACTCTTACACTAGCCCAAGCCAATGTACCAGATGCTCAGGAGGCTCTGCTCACACGTACTGGTTTGAGGCCAAACCACACGGCTAACAACATTGGACACTTTATGTAACACAACGCCTTCACTATCTCATCCTGGAATATTCAAGTCCTGAGGTCACCTGCCTTTGGCCCACTAGGCTGGAAACTGGACTTAACCAAAGAAATCAGAAATACAGACATTGTCATCCTACAAGAAAAATGGTATAGAGGAGATGGACTTACTGGTTTCCCTCTAGGTTACAGAGAGCTGGCAGTCCCATCCACCAAACTACCTGAGTGGCGCAGCGGTCTGAGGCACTGCATATCAGTGCAAGAGGCGTCACTACAGTCCATGGTTTGAATCCATGCTGTATCACATCCGGCCGTGATTGGGAGTCCCATAGGGCGGCGCACAATTGGCCCAGCATTGTCCGGGTTCGGCCGGGGTAGGCCGTAATTGTAAATGAGAATTTGTTCTTAACTGACTTGCCTAGTTAAATAAAGGTAAAAAATGAAACTACCAGGTGTGAAACAGGGAAGGGACTCAGGGACTATGCTAATTTGCTATAGAGCAGACCTAACTCACTCTATTAAATTCATCAAAACAGGAACATTTTACATTTGAAAATCAAAATGAAAGTATCTAAAACGGAGCAAAATATCTATAATTTCCAGAACCAAGGACAGGTACCAGTCTGTGGGCATCTAAATGCCAGAACCAGGGACAGGTACCAGTCTGTGGGCATCTAAATGCCAGAACCAGGGACAGGTACCAGTCTGTGGGCATCTAAATGCCAGAACCAGGGACAGGTACCAGTCTGTGGGCATCTAAATGCCAGAACCAGGGACAAGTACCAGTCTGTGGGCGTCTAAATGCCAGAACCAGGGACAGGTACCAGTCTGTGGGCATCTAAATGCCAGAACCAGGGACAGGTACTAGTCTGGGGCATCTAAATGCCAGAACCAGGGACAGGTACCAGTCTGTGGTCATCTAAATGCCAGAACCAGGGACAGGTACCAGTCTGTGGGCATCTAAATGCCAGAACCAAGGACAGGTACCAGTCCGTGGGCATCTAAATGCCAGAACCAGGGACAGGTACCAGTCTGTGGGCATCTAAATGCCAGAACCAGGGAGAGGTACTAGTCTGTGGGCATCTAAATGCCAGGTCCAGGGACAGGTACTAGTCTGTGGGCATCTAAATGCCAGAACCAGGGACAGGTACCAGTCTGTGGGCATCTAAATGCCAGAACCAGGGACAGGTGCTAGTCTGTGGGCATCTAAATGCCAGAACCAGGGACAGGTACTAGTCTGTGGGCATCTAAATGCCAGAACCAGGGACAGGTACCAGTCTGTGGGCATCTAAATGCCAGAACCAAGGACAGGTACCAGTCTGTGGGCATCTAAATGCCAGAACCAAGGACAGTTACCAGTCTGTGGGCATCTAAATGCCAGAACCAGGGACAGGTACCAGTCTGTGGGCATCTAAATGCCAGAACCAGGGACAGGTATCAGTCTGTGGGCATCTAAATGCCAGAACCATGGACAGGTACTAGTCTGTGGGCATCTAAATGCCAGAACCAGGGACAGGTACCAGTCTGTGGGCATCTAAATGCCAGAATCAGGGACAGGTACCAGTCTGTGGGTATCTAATGCCAGAACCAGGGACAGGTACTAGTCTGTGGTCATCTAAATGCCAGAACCAGGGACAGGTACCAGTCTGTGGTCATCTAAATGCCAGAACCAGGGACATGTACCAGTCTGTGGTCATCTAAATGCCAGAACCAGGGACATGTACCAGTCTGTGGTCATCTAAATGCCAGAACCAGGGACAGGTACCAGTCTGTGGGCATCTAAATGCCAGAACCAGGGACAGGTACTAGTCTGTGGGCATCTAAATGCCAGAACCAGGGACAGGTACTAGTCTGGGGCATCTAAATGCCAGAACCAGGGACAGGTACCAGTCTGTGGTCATCTAAATGCCAGAACCAGGGACATGTACCAGTCTGTGGTCATCTAAATGCCAGAACCAGGGACAGGTACTAGTCTGTGGGCATCTAAATGCCAGAACCAGGGACAGGTACTAGTCTGGGGCATCTAAATGCCAGAACCAGGGACAGGTACCAGTCTGTGGTCATCTAAATGCCAGAACCAGGGACAGGTACCAGTCTGTGGGCATCTAAATGCCAGAACCAGGGACAGGTACTAGTCTGGGGCATCTAAATGCCAGAACCAGGGACAGGTACCAGTCTGTGGTCATCTAAATGCCAGAACCAAGGACAGTTACCAGTCTGTGGGCATCTAAATGCCAGAACCAGGGACAGGTACCAGTCTGTGGGCATCTAAATGCCAGAACCAGGGACAGGTATCAGTCTGTGGGCATCTAAATGCCAGAACCATGGACAGGTACTAGTCTGTGGGCATCTAAATGCCAGAACCAGGGACAGGTACCAGTCTGTGGGCATCTAAATGCCAGAATCAGGGACAGGTACCAGTCTGTGGGTATCTAATGCCAGAACCAGGGACAGGTACTAGTCTGTGGTCATCTAAATGCCAGAACCAGGGACAGGTACCAGTCTGTGGTCATCTAAATGCCAGAACCAGGGACATGTACCAGTCTGTGGTCATCTAAATGCCAGAACCAGGGACATGTACCAGTCTGTGGTCATCTAAATGCCAGAACCAGGGACAGGTACCAGTCTGTGGTCATCTAAATGCCAGAACCAGGGACATGTACCAGTCTGTGGGCATCTAAATGCCAGAACCAGGGACAGGTACCAGTCTGTGGGCATCTAAATGCCAGAACCAGGGACAGGTACCAGTCTGTGGGCATCTAAATGCCAGAACCAGGGACAAGTACCAGTCTGTGGGCGTCTAAATGCCAGAACCAGGGACAGGTACCAGTCTGTGGGCATCTAAATGCCAGAACCAGGGACAGGTACCAGTCTGTGGGCATCTAAATGCCAGAACCAGGGACAGGTACCAGTCTGTGGGCATCTAAATGCCAGAACCAGGGACAGGTACCAGTCTGTGGGCATCTAAATGCCAGAACCAGGGACAGGTACCAGTCTGTGGGCATCTAAATGCCAGAACCAGGGACAGGTACTAGTCTGTGGGCATCTAAATGCCAGAACCAGGGACAGGTACTAGTCTGTGGCCATCTAAATGCCAGAACCAGGGACAGGTACTAGTCTGTGGGCATCTAAATGCCAGAACCAGGGACAGGTACTAGTCTGTGGGCATCTAAATGCCAGAACCAGGGACAGGTACCAGTCTGTGGGCATCTAAATGCCAGAACCAGGGACAGGTACCAGTCTATGGGCATCTAAATGCCAGAACCAGGGACAGGTACTAGTCTGTGGGCATCTAAATGCCAGAACCAGGGACAGGTACCAGTCTGTGGGCATCTAAATGCCAGAACCAGGGACAAGTACCAGTCTGTGGGCATCTAAATGCCAGAACCAGGGACAGGTACCAGTCTGTGGGCATCTACATGCCAGAACCAGGGACAGGTACCAGTCTGTGGGCATCTAAATGCCAGAACCAGGGACAGGTACCAGTCTGTGGGCATCTAAATGCCAGAACCAGGGACAGGTACCAGTCTGTGGGCATCTAAATGCCAGAACCAGGGACAGGTACCAGTCTGTGGGCATCTAAATGCCAGAACCAGGGACAGGTACTAGTCTGGGGCATCTAAATGCCAGAACCAGGGACAGGTACCAGTCTGTGGTCATCTAAATGCCAGAACCAGGGACAGGTACCAGTCTGTGGGCATCTAAATGCCAGAACCAAGGACAGGTACCAGTCCGTGGGCATCTAAATGCCAGAACCAGGGACAGGTACCAGTCTGTGGGCATCTAAATGCCAGAACCAGGGAGAGGTACTAGTCTGTGGGCATCTAAATGCCAGGTCCAGGGACAGGTACTAGTCTGTGGGCATCTAAATGCCAGAACCAGGGACAGGTACCAGTCTGTGGGCATCTAAATGCCAGAACCAGGGACAGGTGCTAGTCTGTGGGCATCTAAATGCCAGAACCAGGGACAGGTACTAGTCTGTGGGCATCTAAATGCCAGAACCAGGGACAGGTACCAGTCTGTGGGCATCTAAATGCCAGAACCAAGGACAGGTACCAGTCTGTGGGCATCTAAATGCCAGAACCAAGGACAGTTACCAGTCTGTGGGCATCTAAATGCCAGAACCAGGGACAGGTACCAGTCTGTGGGCATCTAAATGCCAGAACCAGGGACAGGTATCAGTCTGTGGGCATCTAAATGCCAGAACCATGGACAGGTACTAGTCTGTGGGCATCTAAATGCCAGAACCAGGGACAGGTACCAGTCTGTGGGCATCTAAATGCCAGAATCAGGGACAGGTACCAGTCCTGTGGGTATCTAATGCCAGAACCAGGGACAGGTACTAGTCTGTGGTCATCTAAATGCCAGAACCAGGGACAGGTACCAGTCTGTGGTCATCTAAATGCCAGAACCAGGGACATGTACCAGTCTGTGGTCATCTAAATGCCAGAACCAGGGACATGTACCAGTCTGTGGTCATCTAAATGCCAGAACCAGGGACAGGTACCAGTCTGTGGGCATCTAAATGCCAGAACCAGGGACAGGTACTAGTCTGTGGCATCTAAATGCCAGAACCAGGGACAGGTACTAGTCTGGGGCATCTAAATGCCAGAACCAGGGACAGGTACCAGTCTGTGGTCATCTAAATGCCAGAACCAGGGACATGTACCAGTCTGTGGTCATCTAAATGCCAGAACCAGGGACAGGTACTAGTCTGTGGGCATCTAAATGCCAGAACCAGGGACAGGTACTAGTCTGGGGCATCTAAATGCCAGAACCAGGGACAGGTACCAGTCTGTGGTCATCTAAATGCCAGAACCAGGGACAGGTACCAGTCTGTGGGCATCTAAATGCCAGAACCAGGGACAGGTACTAGTCTGGGGCATCTAAATGCCGAACCAGGGACAGGTACCAGTCTGTGGTCATCTAAATGCCAGAAACCAAGGACAGTTACCAGTCTGTGGGCTCTAATGCCAGAACCAGGGACAGGTACCAGTCTGTGGGCAGCTAAATGCCAGAACCTGGGACAGGGTAATCAGTCTGTGGGCATCTAAATGCCAGAACCATGGACAGGTTACTAGTCTGTGGGCATCTAAATGCCAGAACCATGGACAGGTACCAGTCTGTGGGCATCTAAATGCCAGAATCAGGACAGGTAACCAGGTCCTGTTGGGTATCTAATGCCAGAAACCAGGTGACAGGTACTAGTCCGTGGTGTGCATCTAATGACAGAACCATGGACAGGTACCAGTCTGTGGTCATCTAAATGCAGAACCAGGGACAGGTACCTCTGTGGGCATCT
>NC_052341.1:320107-363047 GCF_016432855.1 Salvelinus namaycush | reverse complement strand
AGAGATGTCTGTTTCACACCACATGACAGTAGGCTACATGGAGAGAGCTGTCTGTTTCACCACCATAGACAGTAGGCTACATGGAGAGAGCTGTCTGTTTCACCACCATAGACGTAGGCTACATGGAGAGAGCTGTCTGTTTCACCACCATAGACAGTAGGCTACATGGAGAGACTGTCTGTTTCACCACCAAGACAGTAGACTACCTGAGAGAGCTGTCTGTTTCACCACCATAGACAGTAGGCTACATGGAGAGAGCTGTCTGTTTCACCACCATAGACAGTAGGCTACATGGAGAGAGCTGTCTGTTTCACCACCATAGCCAGTAGGCTACATGGAGAGAGCTGTCTGTTTCACCACCATAGACAGTAGGCTACATGGAGAGAGCTGTCTGTTTCACCACCATAGACAGTAGCTACATGGAGAGCTATCTGTCTGTTTCACCACACTAGACAGTAGGCTACATGGAGAGAGCTGTCTGTTTCACCACCATAGACAGTAGAGCTACATGGGAGAGAGCTGTCGTTTCACCACCATAGACAGTAGGCTACATGGAGAGAGCTGTCTGTTTCACCACCAATAGACAGTAGGCTACATGGAGAGAGCTGTCTGTTTCACCACCATAGGACAGTAGGCTACATGGAGAGAGCTGTCTGTTTCACACACCATAGACAGTAGGGCTACATGGAGAGAGCTGTCTGTTTCACCACCATAGACAGTAGACTACATGGAGAGAGCTGTCTGTTCACCACCATAGACAGTAGGCTACATGGAGAGAGCGGTCTGTTTCACCACCATAGACAGTAGGCTACATGGAGAGAGCTTGTCTGTTTCACCACCATAGACAGTAGAGCTACATTGGAGAGAGCTGTCTGTTTCACCACCATAGACAGTAGACTACATGGAGAGAGCTGTCTGTTTCACCACCATAGACAGTAGGCTACATGGAGAGAGCTGTCTGTTTCACCACCATAGACAGTAGGAGAGACTGTCTGTTCACCACCATAGGAGAGAGCTGTCTGTTTCACACCATAGACAGTAGTATACAGTGAGAGAGCTGTCTGTTTCACCACCAGAGACAGTAGGCTACATGAGAGAGCTGTCTGTTCACCACCATAGACAGTAGACTAAATGGAGAGAGCTGTCTGTTTCACCACCATAGACAGTAGGTACAGGAGAGAGCTGTCTGTTTCACCCCATAGGACAGAGTAGCCTACATGGTAGTAGGAGCTGTCTGTTTTCACCACCATAGACCGTAGGCTACATGGTAGAGAGCTGTCTGTTTAACCACCATAGACCAGTTAGACAAATGGAGGAGAGCTGTCTGTTTTCACCACATAGACAGTAGGACTACATGTAGAGGAGATGTCTGTTTCACCCACTAATAGACAGTAGGTTCATGGAGAGAGCTTGCTGTTTCACCACCCATAGTACAGTAGGCTAAATGTGGAGAGAGCTGTTTGTTCACAACATAGGACAGTAGGGCTACAGGAGAGAGCTGTCTGTTTCCACCACCATAGGACAGTAGGGACTACATGGAGAGAGCTGTCTGTTTCACCACCATAGACAGTAGGCTACATGGAGAGAGCTGTTCTGTTTCACCACCATAGACAGTAGGGCTACATGGAGAGAGCTGTCTGTTTCACCACCATAGACAGTAGGCTACATGGAGAGAGCTGTCTGTTTCACACCATAGACAGTAGGCTACATGGAGAGAGCTGTCTGTTTCACACCATAAAGGGGGGGCCAGTAGGCTACATGGAGAGAGCTGTCTGTTTCACCACCATAGACAGTAGGCTACATGGAGAGAGCTGTCTGTTTCACCACCATAGACAGTAGGCTACATGGAGAGAGCTGTCTGTTTCACCACCATAGACAGTAGGCTACATGGAGAGAGCTGTCTGTTTCACCACCATAGACAGTAGGCTACATGGAGAGAGCTGTTCTGTTCACCACCATAGACAGTAGGCTACATGGAGAGAGCTGTCTGTTTCACCAACCTAGACAGTAGAGCTACATGGAGAGAGCTGTCTGTTTCACCACCATAGACAGTAGGCTACATGGAGAGAGCTGTCTGTTTCACCACCATAGACAGTAGGCTACATGGAGAGAGCTGTCTGTTTCACCACCATAGACAGTAGGCTACATGGAGAGAGCTGTCTGTTTCACCACCATAGACAGTAGGCTACATGGAGAGAGCTGTCTGTTTCACCACCATAGACAGTAGGCTACATGGAGAGAGCTGTCTGTTTCACCACCATAGACAGTAGGATACATGGAGAGAGCTGTCTGTTTCACCACCATAGACAGTAGGCTACATGGAGACAGCTGTCTGTTTCACCACCATAGACAGTAGGCTACATGGAGAGAGCTGTCTGTTTCACCACCATAGACAGTAGGACTACATGGAGAGAGCTGTCTGTTTCACCACCATAGACAGTAGACTACATGGTCTGTTTCACTACCATAGACAGTAGGCTACATGGAGAGAGCTGTCTGTTTCACCACCATAGACAGTAGGCTACATGGAGAGAGCTGTCTGTTTCACCACCATAGACAGTAGACTACATGGAGAGAGCTGTCTGTTTCACCACCATAGACAGTAGACTACATGGAGAGAGCTGTCTGTTTCACCACCATAGACAGTAGGCTACATGGAGAGAGCTGTCTGTTTCACCACCATAGACAGTAGACTACATGGAGAGAGCTGTCTGTTTCACCACCATAGACAGTAGACTACATGGAGAGAGCTGTCTGTTTCACCACCATAGACAGTAGACTACATGGAGAGAGCTGTCTGTTTCACCACCATAGACAGTAGGCTACATGGAGAGAGCTGTCTGTTTCACCACCATAGACAGTAGGCTACATGGAGAGAGCTGTCTGTTTCACCACCATAGACAGTAGACTACATGGAGAGAGCTGTCTGTTTCACCACCATAGACAGTAGACTACATGTCTGTTTCACTACCATAGACAGTAGGCTACATGGAGAGAGCTGTCTGTTTCACCACCATAGACAGTAGGCTACATGGAGAGAGCTGTCTGTTTCACCACCATAGACAGTAGGCTACATGGAGAGAGCTGTCTGTTTCACCACCATAGACAGTAGGCTACATGGAGAGAGCTGTCTGTTTCACCACCATAGACAGTAGGCTACATGGAGAGAGCTGTCTGTTTCACCACGATAGACAGTAGACTACATGGAGAGAGCTGTCTGTTTCACCACCATAGACAGTAGGCTACATGGAGAGAGCTGTCTGTTTCACCACCATAGACAGTAGACTACATGGAGAGAGCTGTCTGTTTCACCACCATAGACAGTAGACTACATGGAGAGAGCTGTCTGTTTCACCACCATAGACAGTAGACTACATGTCTGTTTCACTACCATAGACAGTAGGCTACATGGAGAGAGCTGTCTGTTTCACCACCATAGACAGTAGGCTACATGGAGAGAGCTGTCTGTTTCACCACCATAGACAGTAGACTACATGGAGAGAGCTGTCTGTTTCACCACCATAGACAGTAGGCTACATGGAGAGAGCTGTCTGTTTCACCACCATAGACAGTAGACTACATGGAGAGAGCTGTCTGTTTCACCACCATAGACAGTAGGCTACATGGAGAGAGCTGTCTGTTTCACCACCATAGACAGTAGGCTACATGGAGAGAGCTGTCTGTTTCACCACCATAGACAGTAGACTACATGGAGAGAGCTGTCTGTTTCACCACCATAGACAGTAGGCTACATGCGCTGCTATGTTGTGTTGGTCTCTTTTTTCCTCAAGTGTTCTGGTCAGAGCCTTCTGGGTAACCCCCTCTCTTGTGCTCACTATGTGTTCCAGTACCTCAGAGCCCCCTGGATAACCCCCTCTCTTGTGCTCACTATGTGTTCCAGTACCTCAGAGCCCCCTGGGTAACCCCCTCTCTTGTGCTCACTATGTGTTCCAGTACCTCAGAGCCCCCTGGATAACCCCCTCTCTTGTGCTCACTATGTGTTCCAGTCCATCAGAGCCCCCTGGATAACCCCCTCTCTTGTGCTCACTATGTGTTCCAGTACCTCAGAGCCTTCTGGGTAACCCCCTCTCTTGTGCTCACTATGTGTTCCAGTACCTCAGAGCCCCCTGGGTAACCCCCTCTCTTGTGCTCACTATGTGTTCCAGTACCTCAGAGCCCCCTGGGTAACCCCCTCTCTTGTGCTCACTATGTGTTCCAGTACCTCAGAGCCCCCTGGGTAACCCCCTCTCTTGTGCTCACTATGTGTTCCAGTACCTCAGAGCCCCCTGGATAACCCCCTCTCTTGTGCTCACTATGTGTTCCAGTACCTCAGAGCCTTCTGGGTAACCCCCTCTCTTGTGCTCACTATGTGTTCCAGTACCTCAGAGCCTTCTGGGTAACCCCCTCTCTTGTGCTCACTATGTGTTCCAGTACCTCAGAGCCTTCTGGATAACCCCCTCTCTTGTGCTCACTATGTGTTCCAGTCCATCAGAGCCCCCTGGATAACCCCCTCTCTTGTGCTCACTATGTGTTCCAGTACCTCAGAGCCCCCTGGATAACCCCCTCTCTTGTGCTCACTATGTGTTCCAGTACATCAGAGCCCCCTGGATAACCCCCTCTCTTGTGCTCACTATTTGTTCCAGTACCTCAGAGCCCCCTGGATAACCCCCTCTCTTATGCTCACTATGTGTTCCAGTACCTCAGAGCCCCCTGGATAACCCCCTCTCTTGTGCTCACTATGTGTTCCAGTACCTCAGAGCCCCCTGGATAACCCCCTCTCTTGTGCTCACTATGTGTTCCAGTCCATCAGAGCCCCCTGGGTAACCCCCTCTCTTGTGCTCACTATGTGTTCCAGTACCTCAGAGCCCCCTGGATAACCCCCTCTCTTGTGCTCACTATGTGTTCCAGTACCTCAGAGCCCCCTGGGTAACCCCCTCTCTTGTGCTCACTATGTGTTCCAGTACCTCAGAGCCCCCTGGGTAACCCCCTCTCTTGTGCTCACTATGTGTTCCAGTACATCAGAGCCCCCTGGATAACCCCCTCTCTTGTGCTCACTATGTGTTGCGGTACCTCAGAGCCCCCTGGATAACCCCCTCTCTTGTGCTCACTATGTGTTTCCGTACATCAGAGCCCCCTGGATAACCCCCTCTCTTGTGCTCACTATGTGTTCCAGTACCTCAGAGCCCCCTGGATAACCCCCTCTCTTGTGCTCACTATGTGTTCCAGTACCTCAGAGCCCCCTGGATAACCCCCTCTCTTGTGCTCACTATGTGTTCCAGTACCTCAGAGCCCCCTGGATAACCCCCTCTCTTGTGCTCACTATGTGTTCCAGTACCTCAGAGCCCCCTGGATAACCCCCTCTCTTGTGCTCACTATGTGTTCCAGTACCTCAGAGCCCCCTGGGTAACCCCCTCTCTTGGGCTCACTATGTGTTCCAGTACCTCAGAGCCCCCTGGGTAACCCCCTCTCTTGTGCTCACTATGTGTTCCAGTACCTCAGAGCCCCCTGGATAACCCCCTCTCTTGTGCTCACTATGTGTTCCAGTACCTCAGAGCCCCCTGGATAACCCCCTCTCTTGTGCTCACTATGTGTTCCAGTACCTCAGAGCCCCCTGGGTAACCCCCTCTCTTGTGCTCACTATGTGTTCCAGTACCTCAGAGCCCCCTGGGTAACCCCCTCTCTTGTGCTCACTATGTGTTCCAGTACCTCAGAGCCCCCTGGATAACCCCCTCTCTTGTGCTCACTATGTGTTCCAGTACCTCAGAGCCCCCTGGATAACCCCCTCTCTTGTGCTCACTATGTGTTCCAGTACCTCAGAGCCCCCTGGGTAACCCCCTCTCTTGTGCTCACTATGTGTTCCAGTACCTCAGAGCCCCCTGGGTAACCCCCTCTCTTGTGCTCACTATGTGTTCCAGTACCTCAGAGCCCCCTGGATAACCCCCTCTCTTGTGCTCACTATGTGTTCCAGTACCTCAGAGCCCCCTGGGTAACCCCCTCTCTTGTGCTCACTATGTGTTCCAGTACCTCAGAGCCCCCTGGATAACCCCCTCTCTTGTGCTCACTATGTGTTGCGGTACCTCAGAGCCCCCTGGATAACCCCCTCTCTTGTGCTCATTATGTGTTCCAGTACCTCAGAGCCCCCTGGGTAACCCCCTCTCTTGTGCTCACTATGTGTTCCAGTACATCAGAGCCCCCTGGATAACCCCCTCTCTTGTGCTCACTATGTGTTCCAGTACCTCAGAGCCCCCTGGGTAACCCCCTCTCTTGTGCTCACTATGTGTTCCGGTACCTCAGAGCCCCCTGGGTAACCCCCTCTCTTGTGCTCACTATGTGTTCCAGTACCTCAGAGCCCCCTGGGTAACCCCCTCTCTTGTGCTCACTATGTGTTCCAGTACCTCAGAGCCCCCTGGATAACCCCCTCTCTTGTGCTCACTATGTGTTCCAGTACCTCAGAGCCCCCTGGGTAACCCCCTCTCTTGTGCTCACTATGTGTTCCAGTACCTCAGAGCCCCCTGGATAACCCCCTCTCTTGTGCTCACTATGTGTTCCAGTACCTCAGAGCCCCCTGGATAACCCCCTCTCTTGTGCTCACTATGTGTTCCAGTACCTCAGAGCCCCCTGGGTAACCCCCTCTCTTGTGCTCACTATGTGTTCCAGTACCTCAGAGCCCCCTGGGTAACCCCCTCTCTTGTGCTCACTATGTGTTCCAGTACCTCAGAGCCCCCTGGATAACCCCCTCTCTTGTGCTCACTATGTGTTCCAGTACCTCAGAGCCTTCTGGATAACCCCCTCTCTTGTGCTCACTATGTGTTCCAGTACCTCAGAGCCCCCTGGGTAACCCCCTCTCTTGTGCTCACTATGTGTTCCAGTACCTCAGAGCCCCCTGGGTAACCCCCTCTCTTGTGCTCACTATGTGTTCCAGTACCTCAGAGCCCCCTGGGTAACCCCCTCTCTTGTGCTCACTATGTGTTCCAGTACCTCAGAGCCTTCTGGGTAACCCCCTCTCTTGTGCTCACTATGTGTTCCCGTACCTCAGAGCCCCCTGGATAACCCCCTCTCTTGTGCTCACTATGTGTTCCAGTACCTCAGAGCCCCCTGGATAACCCCCTCTCTTGTGCTCACTATGTGTTCCCGTACCTCAGAGCCCCCTGGATAACCCCCTCTCTTGTGCTCACTATGTGTTGCGGTACCTCAGAGCCCCCTGGGTAACCCCCTCTCTTGTGCTCACTATGTGTTCCGGGGTCTCCTGATTTACAAATTAAGCACTGAGTATAAAACTTGTTAGGGATAGGGTCTAGTTTCCGGAATTTCCGCCTGACTGACGTGCCCAAAGTACACTGCCTGTTACTCAGGCCCAGAAGCCAGGATATGCATATAATTGGTAGCATTGGATAGAAAACACTTTGAAGTTTTAAAAACTGTTAAAATAATGTTAAAATAATTTCTGAGACCATAACAGAATTGATATGGCAGGCGAAAATCCGAATAAAATCCAACCACAAAATATATTTTATGGAGCTCCCAGTCTCTTATATTGGTTTCCTATTGTTTCTATCTAAATCCGTCTCCCAGATTGCAAATCCTATGGCTTCCACTAGATGTCAACAGTCTTTATTAAAAGTTTCAGGCTTGTTTTTTGAAAAATGAACAAGAATTTGTGGTTTTGGTAAGAAGAGCACAGGAACAATATCAGTCTTTCAGCGCGCTAGAGAGAGGCCGTGCGCTTACTAATTAACCTTTCCTATTGAACATACTACTTTCCGTATGAAATATTATAGTTTATTTACATGTTAGGATACCTGAGGATTAAATAGAAATGTCGTTTGACTCGCTTTTTGGACTCCATTGTCTGCATGTTGAACGAGTGGATTAATGAAATCGATGGCGCCAAATAAACTGACTTTTTGGGATATAAAGAAGGATTTTATCTAACAAAACGACAATTCATGTTGTAGCTGAGACCCTTGGGATTGCAAACAGAGGAAGATATTCAAAGGTAAGTGATTTATTTAATCGCTATTTGTGATTTAGTGAAGCCTGTGCTGGTTGAAAAATATGTTGATGTGGGGCGCCGTCCTCAGACAACACAGTTAGATTAACAATAATTTAAGCTTTTAAATGATATAAGGTATGTTCATGAATGTTTAATATTACAATATTAAATATTACAATTATTTTTTTGAATTGCACGCCCTTCAATTTCACTGGATGTTGTCGGCATTTGTCCCGCTAGCGGGACGCCTATCCCTGGTGTATTTTAGCACCAACTAACCCATCCATTTAAATGTGAATTTAGGATATGTCAAACTAGCAAACCAGACAAACCAGGCAACTAAACAATGTTTTGGTTTATTTCTAGCTCATTAGTTAAGTTAGCTGGTTCAAATAATGACCATAGCTGACAACATCTTAACTTTAGCTAATTTTATTCTTTATTACAGGACAATAAACTCAACACAAGATCATTATTTACAAGTTATTGGTGAGCTAATTACAGAAAATAGCTCATGGTTGTGAGTGTGACAAATAAAAGCTGGGCATTGTCTTGTTGGCCTCACGTTATATCCTAATTTGACTTTGGTGCAGGTCATGCTATTCTTCGCATTACCGTCTCTTGTAAACAAACACTATATTAAATTAAATCAACGTTTATTCATCACATGTAACCGGTACAGTGAAATTGTTACTTGCATCGTGGAGTCTTTTGTTTAGACATAGCTAGCTAGCTAAACAAGGAACCGTAATCCAAACGGTGCATGAATCTGCAGATAATTAAAGTTAACCAACTAGGTTCAATGTTAGCTAGCTAAGCTATAACTAGCAGTGAAAATGTCTTTCTGAGATGCGAATAATATTATTACACAGATCATACACATAATGTTAGCTAGCAAGCCTGCCAGTTAACGTTAGCTAGCTAGCTAATAGTACGCTTCAACTTGCAATGAAAACATATAATATCAGAAAATGTAGCTAGCTAGACTCTCTTACCCGTTTACATGGATGAACGTTTCTCCCCCTCTGTCACGGTTGCCGTGGTTGCCCTTAGTTTGAAGATGTAATCCGGAGACAGGTGTTTTCTACAGCCTTCTTCTTCTCTTTTCGACTCCCGTCTCCTGGACAGGTGATAAATACAGATGAGTCATTAATGACAGATATTAAAACATTTGAATCTCCTCTCTCCACATGTCCTTATTAAATGACTATGTAAATATACTAACCTTAAATTCAACGAAAGCTTTATTGGCCCTGTTATTAAAGTTCAATAAAAGCAACAATTTAAAGACGGCAGCTCTTTATACATTCAGCATCATATTATAATGTACAATTTCATTGTGAAAAAATATAATTGACCAGGCATGCATAAATTAAGCAAATTCTGACAAAGGTCTCTTAGATCAGCATTGCCCTTTAGTATTTACAATATAACAAGTAATATGTACAGTTGAAGTCGGAAGTTGACATACACCTTAGCCAAATACATTTAAACTCAGTTTTTCACAATTCCTGACATGTAATCCTAGTAAAAATTCCCTGTCTTAGGTCAGTTATTATTTACAATATTTAAAATATTAAAAATCAGATGTATATTTAGGAGGGGCATCCCAAATGGCACCCTATTCCCTACACAAGTGCACTAGTTTTGACCAGAGACCTCTGTCCAAAGTAGTGCACTAAAAAGTGAATAGGGTGCAGCCATATATCATTCTCAGGAGGCCACGGTTGTCACTTTAAATCGAAGGAGTTGACTTAGCATATCCTAGTAGGCACTGTACCGCACTCAGCTGCAACAGCCAATCAGGGATCCCGAGTCTGCCTATTGGCTGACGTTGATGAGGATGCCTTGTGCTGCTTGATGGTGGTGGTGTTGGTGGGGGGGGGGGGTTATCTCATTCTCTCTCTCTCACTTCTGTTTCATCCTCATCCATTCATCTGCTGTAGTCAGCAGAATACAGGAGGAAGGGAGCAGAGTGTAGCACAGACACCGGAGCTGCTTACACAGAGCATCGTGCAGGAGAGACAGGACCTGAGCTACAGAGAGGAGAAGGAGAGAGGTAACGGGAGAGAAAGAGAGGGAGAAACAGCGAGAGAAAGAGATAAGCATAGAGAGAAAGAACAGATAGAGATACAGAGAGAAAGGGAGATAGAGAGATAAAGAGAAAGAGAAAGCAGGCTGTCTGCCTTAGGACGACTGCAGCTGCACTAAATCTCTTGGCTGTCACGGCCAGCACTCACCGGAGGAGAGAGGAAAGAGGAGATAGTGAAATCACTCTCCTCTCTCTTCTAAGGATTTCATTGGTACGGTATCTGGGACAAATAAGCGATGGGTACCCAACTAGACCGTCTGTCACCAGATCAAACTTAAAAGGACAACTGGAGGAAAAGAAAAGTTCCTTTGAATCATCCATTGGATTGCTCCTATCTATCTTCTCCAGAAAAAGCATTAGATTCTACCTTTCTGTTTCCTTGAGTAAAGTGAAGGAGAAGAGAGACAGTGCAGGATAACCCTGTAACTGTGTGACTGTCTGCTTCCTAAAAGATGAACCAACAATACAGTAGGAGGAGGATTTCTGACTGACTGACTATTTGCCCTTTGCTCTCCACTGTCCTGTCCTGTCGGAGCACCCACCCTCTGCATACACTCCCACTGCTCGGCGGGACAACACACTCATGGTGGATGCTAAGGGCCGGAACATGAAATGTCTGACCTTCCTCTTGATGCTCCCAGAGTCCGTCAAGAGCAAGTCACCGAGCTCTAAGAGCTCCAAAAAGACAGTAAACAGCGGCAGCGCTGCCGGGGGCAGTACCGGGTCCAAGCTGCCTCCGGTGTGTTATGAGATCATTACCCTAAAGAACAAGAAGAAAAAGAAGATGGCAGATATTTTCCCTAGCACTAAGAAGCATGGTGAAGGGTCGTCCACCACCACAGTGCAGGAGTACCAACAACAGAACCTGAATAACAACAATACCATTCAGAACTGTAACTGGCAGGGGCTGTACTCTACTATACGAGAGAGGTAGGTGAAACTAACTAACTCATATACCAGAGGTAGGTGACACTAACTAACTAACTAACTGACTAACTAGAGAGGGAGGGAGGTGACACTAACTAACTAACTAATATACTAGAGAGATAGGTGACCTTAACTAACTAACTAGAGAGGTAGGTGACACTAACTAACTAATATACTAGAGAGGTAGGTGACACTAACTAACTAACTAGAGAGGTAGGTGACACTAACTAACTAACTAATATACTAGAGAGGTAGGTGACACTAACTAACTAACTATTATACTAGAGAGATAGGTGACACTATCTAACTAGAGAGGTAGGTGACACTAACTAACTAACTAGAGAGGTAGGTGAAACTAACTAACTAACTAACTAGATAGGTAGGTGGCACTAACTAACTAACTATTATACTAGAGAGGTAGGTGACCCTAACTAACTAACTAGAGAGGTAGGTGACACTAACTAACTAACTATTATACTTGAGAGATAGGTAACATTAACTAACTAACTAGAGAGACAGGTGACACTAACTAACTAACTAGAGAGGTAGGTGGCACTAACTAACTAACTAGAGGTAGGTGACACTAACTAACTAACTAGAGGTAGGTGACACTAACTAACTAGAGAGGTAGGTGACACTAACTAACTAGAGATGTAGGTGACACTAACTAACTCATATACTAGAGATAGGTGAAACTAGCTAACTAATCTACTAGAGATGTAGGTGACACTAACTAACTCATATACTAGAGAGATAGGTGAAACTAAATAACTCATCTACTAGAGAGGTAGGTGACACTAACTAACTAATTAGAGAGGTAGGTGACACTAACTAACTAACTAGAGAGGTAGGTGACACTAACTAACTAACTCATATACTGGAGAGGTAGGTGACACTAACTAACTAATAGGTGACACTAAATAACTAACTCATATATTGGAGAGGTAGGTGACACTAACTGACTCAAATACTAGAGAGGTAGGTGACACTAACTAACTCATATACTAGAGAGGTAGGTGACACTAACTAACTAACTAGAGAGGTAGGTGACACTAACTAACTAATTAGAGAGGTAGGTGACACTAACTAACTAACTAGAGAGGTAGGTGACACTAACTGACTCAAATACTAGAGAGGTAGGTGACACTAACTAACTCATATACCAGAGAGGTAGGTGACACTAACTAACTCATATACTAGAGAGGTAGGTGACACTAACTAACTAACTAGAGAGGTAGGTGACACTAACTAACTAATTAGAGAGGTAGGTGACACTAACTAACTAACTAGAGAGGTAGGTGACACTAACTAACTCATATACTAGAGAGGTAGGTGACACTAACTAACTAACTAGAGAGGTAGGTGACACTAACTAACTAACTCATATACTGGAGAGGTAGGTGACACTAACTAACTCATATACCAGAGAGGTAGGTGACACTAACTAACTCATATACCAGAGAGGTAGGTGACACTAACTAACTCATATACTAGAGAGGTAGGTGACACTAACTAACTAACTAGAGAGGTAGGTGACACTAACTAACTAATTAGAGAGGTAGGTGACACTAACTAACTAACTAGAGAGGTAGGTGACACTAACTGACTCAAATACTAGAGAGGTAGGTGACACTAACTAACTCATATACCAGAGAGGTAGGTGACACTAACTAACTCATATACTAGAGAGGTAGGTGACACTAACTAACTAACTAGAGAGGTAGGTGACACTAACTAACTAATTAGAGAGGTAGGTGACACTAACTAACTAACTAGAGAGGTAGGTGACACTAACTAACTCATATACTAGAGAGGTAGGTGACACTAACTAACTAACTAGAGAGGTAGGTGACACTAACTAACTAACTCATATACTGGAGAGGTAGGTGACACTAACTAACTCATATACCAGAGAGGTAGGTGACACTAACTAACTCATATACCAGAGAGGTAGGTGACACTAACTAACTCATATACTAGAGAGGTAGGTGACACTAACTAACTAATAGGTGACACTAACTAACTAACTCATATATTGGAGAGGTAGGTGACACTAACTGACTCAAATACTAGAGAGGTAGGTGACACTAACTAACTCATATACTAGAGAGGTAGGCGACACTAACTAACTCATATACTAGAGAGATAGGTGACACTAACTAACTCATATACTAGAGAGGTAGGCGACACTAACTAATTCATATACTAGAGAGGTAGGTGACACTGACTAACTCATATACTAGAGAGGTAGGCGACACTAACTAATTCATATACTAGAGAGGTAGGTGACACTGACTAACTAACGAACATACTAGAGAGGTAGGTGACACTATCTAACTAACTAACTAAAAGGTGACACTAACTAACATATACTAGAGAGATAGGTGACACTAACTAACTCATATACTGGAGAGGTAGGTGACACTAACTAACTAACTCATATACCAGAGGTAGGTGACACTAACTAACTAACTCATATACTGGAGAGGTAGGTGACACTAACTAACTAACTCATATACCAGAGGTAGGTGACACTAACTAACTAACGCATATACTGGAGAGGTAGGTGACACTAACTAACTAACTCATATACCAGAGGTAGGTGACACTAACTAACTCATAAACCAGAGGTAGGTGACACTAACTAACTAACTAGAGAGGTAGGTGACACTAACTAACTAACTCATATACTGGAGAGGTAGGTGACACTAACTAACTCATAAACCAGAGGTATGTGACACTAACTAACTCATATACCAGAGGTAGGTGACACTAACTAACTCATAAACCAGAGGTAGGTGACACTAACTAACTCATAAACCAGAGGTAGGTGACACTAACTAACTAACTCATATACCAGAGGTAGGTGACACTAACTAACTAACTCATATACCAGAGGTAGGTGACACTAACTAACTCATAAACCAGAGGTAGGTGACACTAACTAACTAACTCATAAACCAGAGGTAGGTGACACTAACTAACTAACTCATATACCAGAGGTAGGTGACACTAACTAACTAACTCATATACCAGAGGTAGGTGACACTAACTAACTAACTCATATACCAGAGGTAGGTGACACTAACTAACTCATAAACCAGAGGTAGGTGACACTAACTAACTAACTCATAAACCAGAGGTAGGTGACACTAACTAACTCATATACCAGAGGTAGGTGACACTAACTAACTAACTCATAAACCAGAGGTAGGTGACACTAACTAACTAACTCATATACCAGAGGTAGGTGACACTAACTAACTCATAAACCAGAGGTAGGTGACACTAACTAACTAACTCATAAACCAGAGGTAGGTGACACTAACTAACTAACTCATATACCAGAGGTAGGTGACACTAACTAACTAACTCATATACCAGAGGTAGGTGACACTAACTAACTCATAAACCAGAGGTAGGTGACACTAACTAACTAACTCATAAACCAGAGGTAGGTGACACTAACTAACTAACTCATATACCAGAGGTAGGTGACACTAACTAACTAACTCATATACCAGAGGTAGGTGACACTAACTAACTAACTCATATACCAGAGGTAGGTGACACTAACTAACTCATAAACCAGAGGTAGGTGACACTAACTAACTAACTCATAAACCAGAGGTAGCTGACACTAACTAACTCATAAACCAGAGGTAGGTGACACTAACTAACTAACTCATAAACCAGAGGTAGGTGACACTAACTAACTCATATACCAGAGGTAGGTGACACTAACTAACTAACTCATAAACCAGAGGTAGGTGACACTAACTCATATACCAGAGGTAGGTGACACTAACTAACTCATATACCAGAGGTAGGTGACTCATATTCACAAGCTTTTTGGAGTGAATATGATTTGGATCTCCACACTTTTCTGTTCTGGGCCAGGTCCCAGGCTGGGCGGTGAGCAGAGACCAGGGAATCATACTGTAACCTCAGCATCTTCTAGAGCAGAGACCAGGGACTCATACCGTAACCTCAGCATCTTCTAGAGCAGAGACCAGGGAATCATACTGTAACCTCAGCATCTTCTAGAGCAGAGACCAGGGACTCATACTGTAACCTCAGCATCTTCTAGAGCAGAGACCAGGGAATCATACTGTAACCTCAGCATCTTCTAGAGCAGAGACCAGGGACTCATACTGTAACCTCAGCATCTTCTAGAGCAGAGACCAGGGAATCATACCGTAACCTCAGCATCTTCTAGAGCAGAGACCAGGGAATCATACCGTAACCTCAGCATCTTCTAGAGTAGAGACCAGGGAATCATACCGTAACCTCAGCATCTTCTAGAGCAGAGACCAGGGAATCATACTGTAACCTCAGCATCTTCTAGAGCAGAGACCAGGGAATCATACCGTAACCTCAGCATCTTCTAGAGAGGACACCAGGGAATCATACCGTAACCTCAGCATCTTCTAGAGCAGAGACCAGGGAATCATACCGTAACCTCAGCATCTTCTAGAGCAGAGACCAGGGAATCATACCGTAACCTCAGCATCTTCTAGAGCAGAGACCAGGGACTCATACCGTAACCTCAGCATCTTCTAGAGCAGAGACCAGGGAATCATACCGTAACCTCAGCATCCTCTAGAACAGAGAACAGGGAATCATACCGTAACCTCAGCATCTTCTAGAATAGAGAACAGGGAATCATACCGTAACCTCAGCATCTTCTAGAGCAGAGACCAGGGACTCATACCGTAACCTCAGCATCTTCTAGAGCAGAGACCAGGGAATCATACCGTAACCTCAGCATCTTCTAGAGAGGAGACCAGGGAATCATACCGTAACCTCAGCATCTTCTAGAGCAGAGACCAGGGAATCATACCGTAACCTCAGCATCTTCTAGAGTAGAGACCAGGGAATCATACCGTAACCTCAGCATCTTCTAGAGCAGAGACCAGGAAATCATACTGTAATGTAACCTCAGCATCTTCTAGAGCAGAGACCAGGGACTCATACCGTACCTTCAGCATCTTCTAGAGCAGAGACCAGGAAATCATACTGGAATGTAACATCAGCATCTTCTAGAATGGAGACCAGGGAATCATACCGTAACCTCAGCATCTTCTAGAGAGGAGACCAGGGACTCATACCGTCACCTCAGCATCTTCTAGAGAGGAGACCAGGGAATCATACCGTAACCTCAGCATCCTCTAGAACAGAGAACAGGGAATCATACCGTAACCTCAGCATCCTCTAGAACAGAGAACAGGGAATCATACCGTAACCTCAGCATCTTCTAGAGCAGAGACCAGGGACTCATACTGTAACCTCAGCATCTTCTAGAGCAGAGACCAGGGACTCATACCGTAACCTCAGCATCCTCTAGAGCAGCGACCAGGGACTAATACTGGCCTAAATGCCAAGCCTCATGTCTGTAGGAATCCTGGCACCATCCCCACGGTGAAGCATGGTGGTGGCAGCATCATGATGTGGGGATGTTTTTCAGCATTGGGAACTGGGAGACGAGGGAAAGAGGAATGGAGCAAAGTACTGAGAGATCATTGATGAAAACCTACTCCAGAGCACTCAGGACCTCCGACTGGGGTGAAGGTTCACCTTCCAACAGGACAACGACTCTAAGTACACAGCCAAGACAATGCAGGAGTGGCTTTGGGAAACAAGCCTCTGCCCAGCCATTTACAAACATTTCTGAAAACCTGTTTTCGCTTTGTCATTATGGAGTATTGTGTGTATATTGATGAGGGAAAAAACAATTTAATACATTTTAGAATAAGGCTGTAATGTAACAAAATGTGTCTGAATACTTACTGAAGGCACTGTATTTACAACTGCAACAGTGATGAATGTCATTGGAAGGGGTTAGCTCATCTGGTAGAGGGGTGTTGGTGTCCGTGCTTTCTTTTTGTAATCTATGATCGTTCGGAGCCCCTGCAACACACGCCTTGTGTTCGACCCCGCTGAATTGCATATTTGTACTGTTGAACCAAACTATTGTCTCGGTCACCTTTCCCTGTTTATAAACAGCATCTATCTCTTCAGTTTTTCCTACAAGGCTGCTATCAATACACGGTTTTTGATTTGGGTATGTTTTGAAAGATACTATCGGTATCACGTCATCTATTAATTTTTTGATGATTCCGGTGACTGAGTCGGTGTATTCATTGATATTATCTTCAGAGGCGACACGGGAACATATTCCAGTCCACGTGATCAAAACCGTTTTGGAGCGTGAATTCTGATTGGTCGGACCAATGCTGTACAGACTTGATCACCGGAACTTCCCTCTTGTAGGCGGGGAGAAGCAAGATGGAGTCGTGGTCAGATTTTACGAAAGGAGGACGGGAGAGGGGCTTATATCCATGTCGAAAGGTGTGCAACAGTGGTCAAGGGTAGAATTTCTACGAGTTAGACAGTTGATGTGTTGGTAATAATTTGGGAGCATGGTTCTCAAATTACTTTTGTTAAAGTCCCCCGCAACAATGAACGCTGCCTCCGAGAATGTGGTCTCCAGTTTGTGGCAACGTCATAGGATGCCACCTTTCCAAGTCAGTTCGTCAAAGTTCTGCCCTGCTAGAGCTGCCCCGGTCAACTGTAAGTGCTGTTATTGTGAAGTGAAAACGTCTAGGAGTAACAACGGCTCAGCTGCGAAGTGGTAGACCACACAAGCTCACAGAACGGGACCGCCGAGTTCTGAAGCGCGTAGCGTGTAAAAATCGTCTGTCCTCGGTTGCAACACTCACCACCGAGGTCTGCATCTGAAAGCAACGTCAGCACAACAGCTGTTCGTCGGGAGCTTCATGCATTAGGTTTCCGTAGCCGAGAAGCCGCATACAAAACTAAGATCATCATGCGCAATGCCAAGCGTTGGCTGGAGTGGTGTAAAGCTCACCTCCATTGGACTCTGGAGCAGTGGAAGCGTATTCTCTGGAGTGATGAGTCACGCTTCACCATCTGGCAACCGAGTCTGGGTTTGGTGGATGCCAAGACAATGCTAACTGCCCCAATGCATAGTGGCAACTGTAAAGTTTGGTGGATCAGGAAAAAACGATCTGGGGCTGTTTGTCATGGTTCGGACTAGGCCCCTTAGTTCCAGTGAAGGGAAATCTTAACGCTACAGCATACAATGACATTCTAAACGATGTTATGCTTCCAACTTTGTAGCAACAGTTTTGGGATGGCCCTTTTTTCAACCCCATTTCTCAACTTTCTTATGAATTGGAACACCGACTCTCCCCGTCCTTACTAATGCTCTTGTGGCTGAATAGAATCTAGTGACCTAGTGGAAAGCCTTCCTAGAAGAGTGGAGGCTGTTACAGCAGCAAAGGGCAGATCAACTCCACATTAATACCAATGATTTTGGAATGAGATGTTGGACGGGAAGGTGTCCACATACTGTTGGTCATGTAGTGTATTAGTGTATGAGAGTTACTCTTAGCATACAGCACAGGTGATTGATCTTTGATCTTCCTCTGGTTTTTTATTTTTATTTTTATTTTTATTTTTTATTTTTTAATTTTTTTAAGGGGTGGATCAGCTTAATATTGCGGAAAGAATGTTGCTTCCAATGTAATCGTCTGCATCATTTCCAATCCCCCATATTTTTTTGGGTAAATATATATATCCATACACGTATGCATACATATACACATATATACATACACATACCTATATAGACATACATACTTTTTTAAAGAATATACCTTTATTATTATTCCCCGCAAACCCTACCACCGATCCCCCAATTGGAGTAAACTGATAAACATTTCTGTTTTTACCTTCAATTTATACATCTTATACACATTTTACAGACACAGTCTACTTTATAATAGTTCTCTCTTGTTTGTTCTTAGTCCTTCCTCTATTTCTGTTGTCCATCCAGTTTGATTTCCACTTGTAACTGTGCTATTTCACAAAAGCTCCGCACCTATACACATTTCACAGATCCCGTATGCCCTACATTGTTTATCTTGTTATTAGTCCCACCCTTCAGCTCCACTCAACCCTTCCCATCTATCTTCCAACATCATCCATTTCGGATTTTTATTTGCCATATATTTTTCAACTGTGCTGTGATGCTTCACAAAAGATTTGAATCTTCCTATTCTCATAGCTTCCACGGATTGTAAATTAAAAATAAACATTTATGCTAAAATAATTATTATATTATTGATTGATTGACTATGGCTTTTCAAATCCCCCAGTATTGCTATCTGTAGCGTTAGTTCTACGCAAATGTTGCAATTCTTCAGCCATTCCTGGACCTGTGACCAAAAACGAGCTACATACGGACAATACCAAAATAAATGATCTAGTGACTCTGCCTCCTCACAGCAGAATCTGCAGAGCTGGGAAGATTGTATCCCCCATATATATAACATTCTATTAGTTGCAAGAATTTTGTACAGTAATTTAAATTGAAAAATTCGAAGTTTTGAATCCGGCGTTGTTTTGCGTATCAATTCATAAACCATGTGCCATGGAATGGGTACATCGAAAATCACTTCCCAACTATTTTGCAATTTATATGGCACAGCTGTCAGTTTTTTGGTCCTTAAATTAAATTGGTATATGTTTTTATTTATCACACTTTTCTTTAACCATTTATGTTCTTTAATATAGGGCCGACATACAAGTTCCTTACTTTTTTCCCCTTCTACTTGCCTCTTCCATTTTTGTGGTAATGCTGCAATTAATTGGTTGTAATTTTGGGTAGAGCAGACATTTCCATATGTCTGTGTTAGCTGCATGTGTGACATTACTCCACCAGTCCTATTTATGATATCATTCACAAAAATTATACCTTTTTTAAACATTTCTTTGATAAATACAGTTTTTTTATCAATTACTATATTTGAATTTAACCACAATATTTGTTGTACTATTTGTTCCGTCCTTTCAGGTGGATTAAACTGAAATTGCAATCAACTTTCTAAGGCTTGTTTAAAAAATAAAGATATTTTGGAGATTATTTCCTTTTCAAACAACCGAAAGTGAGCAGGTGTAATCTGAATAAAGGGAAAAAGGCCCTTCTTGAACATAGGATGAGACATTCGTACCAATTTACTAGAGAACCAGTTTGGATTTAAGTATAACTTTTGTATGACTGATGCCTTTAGTGAGAGGTCTAATGCTTTAATATTTAATAATTTCTGCCCTCCAAATTCATATTCGTTATATAAATAGGCCCTTTTAATTTTATCTGGCTTGCCGTTCCAAATAAAATGGAATATTTTTTGTTCATATAATTTAACTTCTTCTGGCTGCAAGCCCGACGTCGGTACACTTATGACAACAGCCAGCTCAAGTGCAGGGCGCGAAATTCAAAATATATTTTTTTTAAATATTTAACTTTCACACATTAACAAGTCCAATACAGCATATGAAAGGTACACATCTTGTGAATCCAGCCAACATGTCCGATTTTTAAAATGTTTTACAGCGAAAACACCACGTATATTTATGTTAGCTCACCACCAAATACAAAAAAGGACAGACATTTTTCACAGCACAGGTAGCATAAAGCACAACCTAACTAACCAAGAACCAACCAAACTAACCAACAAACAACTTCATCAGATGACAGTCTTATAACATGTTATTCAATAAATCTATGTTTTGTTCGAAAAATGTGCATATTTCAGGTATAAATCATAGTTTACATTGCAGCTACAATCAGAAATTGCACCGAAAGCAGACAGAATAATTACAGACACCAACGCCAAATACCTAAATACTCATCATAAAACATTTCTGAAAAATACATAGTGTACAGCAAATGAAAGACAGGCATCTTGTGATTCCAGACAATATTTCCGATTTATCAAGTGTTTTACAGCGAAAACACAATATAGCGTTATATTAGCTTATCACAATAGCCAAAAACACAAGCCCTTCCCCAGCAGTAAAAGTTAGCGATCGTAACAAACCAGTAAAAGATATATAATTTTTGACTAACCTTGATTTTCTTCATCAGATGACAGTCCTATAACATCAGGTTATACATACACTTATGTTTTGTTCGAAAATGTGCATATTTAGAGCTGAAATCAATGGTTATACATTGTGCTAACTTAGCTACTTTTTCCCACAACGCCCGGATTTTTTTCTGACACTTTTTCTGACACACATATTCTGACCAAATAGCTATTCATAAACATAACTAAAACATACATGTTGTATAGGAAATGATAGATCCATTAGTTCTTAATGAAATCGCAGTGTTAGAATTCTAAAAAATAACTTCATTACGACATCCAGCTTCGGTATAGCTAGAGTACCCAAAAGTTGGGCGCCGACGACTAGTTCACATGTACGACAGATATATGAAATAGCATCATAAAATGTTTCTTACTTTTGCTGATCTTTCATCAGAATGTTGGACAAGGGGTCCTTTGTCAAGAACAATCGTTGTTTGGATTTAGAACGGCCACTTTCCCTCTCGATTTAGCAAGCACACTAGCCAAGTGGCACGAATCTCTCCATCGTCAACAAAGTCAGAGAACGGAACACGGCAAAACTCCCGAAAAAATTTCAATAATCTGATTAAACTATATTGAAAAAACATACTTTACGATGATATGGTCAAATGTATCAAATAAAATCAAAGCCGGAGATAGTAGTCGCCTATAACGGCAGCTAAACAGAAGGCAAATCCAAGTCCCTCTTCGCGCTCTCCAGAAAACCGGAAATGGGGGACACGTCATACAAAGAGCTTGTATTCCACTTCAGACCAAGATAAACACTAAATTTCTTCTCTCACCGCCTCTTGACATCCAGGGGAAGGTCTATGAAGTGCACGTATACTAATACGTATCATGCCCATTTATAGGCAGGACCTAGAAGAGAGCATCGATTTCAGACTTTCCACTTCCTGGTCAGGAAGTTTGTGCCAAATGAGTTCTGTTTGACTCACAGATATAATTCAAACGGTTTTAGAAACTAGAGAGTGTTTTCTATCCAATAGTAATAATAATATGCATATTGTACGAGCAAGAATTGAGTACGAGGCCGTTTGAAATGGGCACCTTTATCCAAGTTACTCAATACTGCCCCTGCAGCCAGAAGAAGTTAAAAAGCAGGTCACTAGGTGTAGGCAAAACCATAAGCAAATAGGTAAACTGTGATATGATTAAAGAGTTAATCAGGGTGATTTTTCCACAAATAGACAGGTATTTTCCTTTCCATGGTAGCAAGATCTTATCTATTTTTGCTAACTTTCTATAAAAATTTATTGGAGTGAGATCATTTCTTTCTTTTGGGATTTGTATACCGAGTATGTCCACATCTCCGTCAGACCATTTAATTGGTAAACTACATGGCAATGTAAAATGTGTATTTTTTAGTGATCCAATACGTAATATGGTACATTTATCATAATTTGGTTTTAATCCAGAGAGGATAGCAAATGTATCTAGATCCTCTAAGAGGCTGTGGAGAGACTCTAGTTGTGGTTTTAAAAGAAAACATGAATCATCAGCGTACAATGACACCTTAGTTTTTAGGCCCTGGATTTCTAATCCCTTAATATTAATGTTTGATCTAATTTTAACAGCTAACATTTCAATGGCAATAATACATAGATATGCCGATAGTGGACAACCTTGTTTTACTCCTCTAGATAGTTTTAAACTTTCTGAGATGTAGCCATTATTTACTATTTTACACCTAGGGTTACTATACATAATTCTAACCCATTTTATAAGAGATTCCCCAAAATTGAAATATTCTAGGCATTTATATATAAACTCCAGTCGTACTTTATCAAAAGCCTTTTCAAAATCAGCTATGAAAACCAGGCCTGGTGTCCCCGATATTTCATAGTGTTCTATTGTTTCCAGTACTTGCCTTATATTATCTCCAATGTATCGTCCATGTAAAAAACCTGTCTGATTAGGATGAATAATATCTGACAATACTTTTTTAATTCTATGCGCCAAGCGTTTTGCATCACAACACTGAAGTGTAAGAGGTCTCCAATTTTTTAAATGGACTGGATCTTTATATATACCACTTGGGACCTGTTTCAGTAATAATGATATCACACCTTCTTGTTGTGTGTCTGATAATCTATCATTTATATAGGAGTGGTTAAAACAAGCTAATAATGGTCCTTTGAGTATATCAAAAAAAAAAATGTATACTTCCACTGGTATGCCATCCAGCCCTGGAGTTTTCCCATCCTTAAAGGCCCCAATTGCATCAAGTAGTTCCTCCTCTGTAATTAGGCCTTCACATGAGTCTTTCTGTACAGATGTTAATTTTACATTATTATTAGGAAAAAAATCCATACAATTAGTTTCAGTTAGTGGAGATGGAGGAGCCTGAAACGAAAACATATTCTTAAAGTACTTTACTTCCTCTTTCAAAATATAATTTGGTGAATCATGCGTGACTCCATCATTTGTAACAAGTTTTAATACGGTTTTTTTGGTAGCATTTCTATATTGAAGATTGAAAAAGAATTTGGTGCATTTTTCCCCATATTCCATCCAGTTCGCTTTATTTTTATAATATATTACACTGGATCTTTCTTGAATAAGTTCCTCCATTTCTTTTTGTTTTTCCTCTAACTTATTCTGTGCCTCTATGGTACCGTTTTTATTGTTATCTAACTGTACTGTTAGTCCTTCAATTTCCTTTGTTAATATGGACTCTTTTGATCTAAATTCCCTTTGTTTTATAGATGAGTACTGAATTGCATGGCCTCTAAAGGCACACTTAAAAGTGTCTCATACAATATGGGGATCTGCTGTACCTATGTTATGTCTAAAAAAGTCAGTTATAAATTCTTCTGTCCTAGTTCTAAACAATTTATCATCTAGTAGGCTTTGATAAAATTTCCAATATCCTCGCCCACGTGGAAATTCTGTAAGAGTAATATATATGCCAATTATGTGATGGTCCGACCGCATTCTGTCCCCTATCAAACACTTTTTAACTTTTGGTGCCAGAGAGAATGATATAAGAAAGTAGTCAAGGCGACTAGCTTGATTAAGCCTCCACCATGTATATCTCACTAGGTCAGGGTATTTAAGTCTCCATATATCCACTAATTCCAATATATCCATGACATTCCTGATTTCCTTAAGTGCCTGAGGGTGATAGTTTGTAGTGTGATTTCCTTTCCGGTCCATAGAGGTATTTAAGACCGTATTAAAATCTCCCACTATAATAATAGAGTCTAGTGTTGCTTGTAGAGTTGATACATTCTTATATATATTGTCAAAGAAGCTTGGATCATCATTATTCGGACCGTATAGGTTAATAAGCCATATCTGTTTATTGTCCAATAACATATTTAAAATAATCCGTCTACCTTGAGGATCTGTTTGGACAAGTTGCACATTTGGATCAAAATTACTGTTAATTAAAACCATCACCCCTTTTGAATTTCTTTGCCCATGGGAGAAATATATTTCGCCCCCCCAGTTCTTTTTCCACAAAACTTCATCTAAAACTGTTGAATGGGTTTCCTGTAAACAATAGATATTATAATCCTTCTCTTTTAGCCAGGTAAATACTGATCGTCTTTTCTTATTATCTGCTAAGCCATTACAATTGTAACTGGCTATACTTATTTCACCACTTACCATAATGAGACACACCTTTCAATTATTTTTATCAAAATATATGTTTGTAAACGTCCTATTAAAAAGTAACATAATGATTGAGTGTCTATATAGTTGTACCATGATATTTGCATTGCTACTAAGTAAACCTCCAATTGGTCCCTACTATTCCACCCGCTAAAAGCCCTCATCTCGAGTTGGGTTGTCATCCCAATGCCCGGCAGACCACCCTCGACCCCCTGTATCCCATAGCCCTGGACCGACTGGGATCCATCCTTCGAAAAGTACACACAGCGCCATCCACCGAACCGAAGCAGATCCATTGCCAAATGCATTTCCATCGCCCTCACCTCGATTTGTATTATATATTGCTGTGAATCATCCTCTATAGTCCCTAACATCTTTTACTTCTTTCTTCGCAACAGTTGTGGGATACACACATACACCCACACACATTCAGCCCTTACCCCCACACAACCATAAGCTCACTTTCTCAACAATTGCACCATCCCAGAGCCCAACTCAAGATAGGTCATGATTTACAAATGTACTTGCAGTTGCAGCTGCATGAGAAGGCCTGCAAGACCGCGCAAAAAAATGAGCATAAATGTAGAGATTTATTTACCATTGTCACATCCTAGATGATGGAGGTCAAATGTACACCTTCTTCCTGAAACACCCACAATACGGTCACCCGTATTGACCATATTCCCAAGCATCTCCATGCAGTCCGACTTTGATTTCGTGCCACCAGGGCCACAAAAATATACCCCCTCTCTCCGAGTGTGTCCGAGTGTGACCCCCTCCCCATGGGTTACTGCAGCTAGTGTTGCCAGCACTGCCACTGCCTGGGTGGGGGCACCCCACCGGAATCCCCACCGGCTAGGTACAAGGTTGTCAAGGTTCTCATTAGCAGCTTTGAGAATTTCCTTGTTTATTATGCTCTCCCTTTAGGGGGCTTTGTCTTTGCAGGACCAACCCTGCCAAGCAGGCTCAGAATCTTGGGGGGGCAGTGCTGCTCTTGGTCTCTGACCTCATTTTGGCTGCATACAGACCGCTTACAGCATGCACATAAAACAGTTAGGGACTTCTCCTTAGTATCTGGGCCATTCATGTGGGTGTCTAGGGTATAGGGCCATGGACCGTACCATTAAAAATAGGATAATAAATAATTAGATATAATTTATTTTAAAAATGTAGTTCCCCATGATAGGACAATAAATAAATAAGACGTATAATTCATTATAAAAGTATATCCACCATCTGAACAACATTGAAAGCCCTCTCATACCCGGCTCACAGCAATACATTGGCTCTGGGATATGCAACCATTTCATTACTCACTCACTCAACTTTCCAAACATAACAAGTAAAATAAACACACACCACAACATCCACACATACTGTGCCTTCTGTTTACTTAGTTTTTATCTTCACTATGTAGAAATAGTGCTTGTGTGTTCAATTAGTTATATGTGAAGATTTATAGAAAAGCTATATTTTTTATTGTATTGTTACAATCAATAACCGGGCTTGAATTGTGTTTATTTTCCTCATCTATGAGAACTTTGTAATTTTTAAAATAACCATGGAGTAGTCTTTGTGTCTCTGAACAACTGGTTATCAATATATAGTTTATCAATGACGAGAGCTACTCGTTTCGCTTTTAATCTATTTTCTTTGAAAATTGGATACAGAACTTTGCGCCGTTCTGCAATTTCCTTCGGAAACTGATCATTCATGCCAATTTTGGTCCCAGCAAGTCTTTTACCCAGGCTTTTAACCATTATTTTATTTTTAAATGAAGCAAATTTGGCAACGATTGGGCGTTCGTACCTCTGCCCTCTCTGTCCGAAGCGGTGTACACGTTCAAGTTGGATCTTGTCGATAACTTCGCGTGGAATCTGAAGCGCTGTAAGAAGGAACTCTCTAACTACAGATTCAGGAACTTCTCCTTCTTTCTCTTGGATATTTGTAAGTACCAAATTCTCTCTCATGGATCTAGTTTTTATGTCCAGTAAGGCTTCCTTCAGAACGGTGTTCTCCTTTTTAATTTCATTCATTTCGGTTTCAATCTTATTGACTGTCCCTTTTAGCTTGTGTGTTTCCTTCTCCAATGTCGCAGCTTTTTCATCACTCATCTCGAGGCTTGCCTTCAACTCTTTTATATCCTTACTAACTAATTCAAGTATACCCAGTTTGTCATTTATTGATTTTAACAGATCGGTTTCGACCTTTACCATTCCCGGTGGTGAGAATATTAAATCATCAGTGTCTGTTGAAGAGTCACGTTTTCGTTTTTGAATCGGTTCCCCTGTCTTACTCTCCGTCATGTTTGGGTGTTGCTTGTTTTCGTAATATTTGTCGATAAATGTCTCTAGTCTTAGGATTTGTTTTGTGTTATTATCCAGATTGAAGGTTATCACCCACCAGATTATTTAGTGCTAATATTTTAGTCTAATTTAGCAGATATTTCGTATATTATGTTTTATCTTGAGGTGCTCTACATAACTTCGTTCAGTCCGCCATTACCTTTACGTTACCTTTTTCTGGTCTGTTTTTTAGAAACTCTGTGATGTTCAACAATGAGTTGATGGCCGACGTTCACTTCGTGGTGGGACAGACCGGAGGGACTCAGAGACTTCCAGGACACAGGGTAAGTGTAACTAGCGGGGATCGAACCCTTCTCCTGATCGTCACGGTCCAAGGGTGATAATTGAGATTAAGGTAGGGATAATATATCACTAGAACATGATTTCAAATAACCTCTGCTACATAAGACTTTTACCTAACTGTCCTCCGCTACTTAAGACTTTTACCTAACTGTCCTCTGCTACATAAGACTTGTATCTAAATGTCCTCCGCTACATAAGACTTTTACCTAACTGTCCTCCGCGACATAAGACTTGTATCTAACTGTCCTCTGCTACATAAGACTTTTACCTAACTGTCCTCCACTACATAAGACTTTTATCTAACTGTCCTCCGCTACATAAGACTTTTACCTAACTGTCCTCCGCTACTTAAGACTTTTACCTAACTGTCCTCTGCTACATAAGACTTGTATCTAAATGTCCTCCGCTACATAAGACTTTTACCTAACTGTCCTCCGCGACATAAGACTTTTATCTAACTGTCCTCCGCTACATAAGACTTTTATCTAACTGTCCTCCGCTACTTAAGACTTTTATCTAACTGTCCTCCGCTACATAAGACTTTTATCTAACTGTCCTCCGCTACATAAGACTTTTATCTAACTGTCCTCCGCTACATAAGACTTTTATCTAACTGTCCTCCGCTACATAAGACTTTTATCTAACTGTCCTACGCTACATAAGACTTATACCTAACTGTCCTCCGCTACATAAGACTTTTAACTAACTGTCCTCCGCTACATAAGACTTTTAACTAACTGTCCTCCGCTACATAAGACTTTTATCTAACTGTCCTCCGCTACTTAAGACTTTAATCTAACTGTCCTCCGCTACTTAAGACTTTTATCTAACTGTCCTCCGCTACATAAGACTTTTATCTAACTGTCCTCCGCTACATAAGACTTTTATCTAACTGTCCTCCGCTACTTAAGACTTTTACCTAACTGTCCTCCACTACATAAGACTTTTATCTAACTGTCCTCCGCTACATAAGACTTTTACCTAACTGTCCTCCGCGACATAAGACTTTTATCTAACTGTCCTCCGCTACATAAGACTTTTAACTAACTGTCCTCAGCTACATAAGACTTTTACCTAACTGTCCTCCGCTACATAAGACTTTTATATAACTGTCCTCCGCTACATAAGACTTGTATCTAACTGTCCTCCGCTACATAACTTTTACCTAACTGTCCTCCGCTACATAAGACTTAAGACTTTAATCTAACTGTCCTCCGCTACATAAGACTTTAATCTAACTGTCCTCCGCTACATAAGACAGTACATAGGTACTGTTTAAGGAGACCACATCATCATCATCATCATCATCTTCTAGTTCTGTCTCACCATCTATGCTCTCTCTCCAACAGTATGTTCTGTCTTCCAGTTCTGTCTCATCATCTATGCTCTCTCTCCAACAGTATGTTCTGTCTTACAGTTCTGTCTCATCATCTATGCTCTCTCTCCAACAGTATGTTCTGTCTTCCAATTCTGTCTCACCATCTATGCTCTCTCTCCAACAGTATGTTCTGTCTTACAGTTCTGTCTCATCATCTATGCTCTCTCTCCAACAGTATGTTCTGTCTTCCAGTTCTGTCTCACCATCTATGCTCTCTCTCCAACAGTATGTTCTGTCTTCCAGTTCTGTCTCATCATCTATGCTCTCTCTCCAACAGTATGTTCTGTCTTCCAGTTCTGTCTCATCATCTATGCTCTCTCTCCAACAGTATGTTCTGTCTTACAGTTCTGTCTCACCATCTCTCACCTCTCTCCAACAGTATGTTCTGTCTTACAGTTCTGTCTCATCATCTATGCTCTCTCTCCAACAGTATGTTCTGTCTTCCAATTCTGTCTCATCATCTATGCTCTCTCTCCAACAGTATGTTCTGTCTTCCAGTTCTGTCTCACCATCTATGCTCTCTCTCCAACAGTATGTTCTGTCTTCCAGTTCTGTCTCACCATCTATGCTCTCTCTCCAACAGTATGTTCTGTCTTCCAGTTCTGTCTCACCATCTATGCTCTCTCTCCAACAGTATGTTCTGTCTTCCAGTTCTGTCTCACCATCTATGCTCTCTCTCCAACAGTATGTTCTGTCTTCCAATTCTGTCTCATCATCTATGCTCTCTCTCCAACAGTATGTTCTGTCTTCCAGTTCTGTCTCACCATCTATGCTCTCTCTCCAACAGTATGTTCTGTCTTCCAGTTCTGTCTCACCATCTATGCTCTCTCTCCAACAGTATGTTCTGTCTTCCAGTTCTGTCTCACCATCTATGCTCTCTCTCCAACAGTATGTTCTGTCTTCCAGTTCTGTCTCACCATCTATGCTCTCTCTCCAACAGTATGTTCTGTCTTCCAGTTCTGTCTCACCATCTATGCTCTCTCTCCAACAGTATGTTCTGTCTTACAGTTCTGTCTCATCATCTCTGCTCTCTCTCCAACAGTATGTTCTGTCTTCCAGTTCTGTCTCACCATCTATGCTCTCTCTCCAACAGTATGTTCTGTCTTACAGTTCTGTCTCATCATCTATGCTCTCTCTCCAACAGTATGTTCTGTCTTACAGTTCTGTCTCATCATCTATGCTCTCTCTCCAACAGTATGTTCTGTCTTACAGTTCTGTCTCATCATCTATGCTCTCTCTCCAACAGTATGTTCTGTCTTCCAGTTCTGTCTCATCATCTATGCTCTCTCTCCAACAGTATGTTCTGTCTTCCAGTTCTGTCTCATCATCTATGCTCTCTCTCCAACAGTATGTTCTGTCTTACAGTTCTGTCTCATCATCTCTGCTCTCTCTCCAACAGTATGTTCTGTCTTCCAGTTCTGTCTCATCATCTCTGCTCTCTCTCCAACAGTATGTTCTGTCTTCCAGTTCTGTCTCATCATCTATGCTCTCTCTCCAACAGTATGTTCTGTCTTCCAGTTCTGTCTCATCATCTATGCTCTCTCTCCAACAGTATGTTCTGTCTTACAGTTCTGTCTCACCATCTATGCTCTCTCTCCAACAGTATGTTCTGTCTTACAGTTCTGTCTCACCATCTATGCTCTCTCTCCAACAGTATGTTCTGTCTTACAGTTCTGTCTCACCATCTATGCTCTCTCTCCAACAGTATGTTCTGTCTTACAGTTCTGTCTCACCATCTATGCTCTCTCTCCAACAGTATGTTCTGTCTTACAGTTCTGTCTCACCATCTATGCTCTCTCTCCAACAGTATGTTCTGTCTTACAGTTCTGTCTCACCATCTATGCTCTCTCTCCAACAGTATGTTCTGTCTTACAGTTCTGTCTCACCATCTCTCACCTCTCTCCAACAGTATGTTCTGTCTTACAGTTCTGTCTCACCATCTATGCTCTCTCTCCAACAGTATGTTCTGTCTTCCAGTTCTGTCTCATCATCTATGCTCTCTCTCCAACAGTATGTTCTGTCTTACAGTTCTGTCTCATCATCTATGCTCTCTCTCCAACAGTATGTTCTGTCTTACAGTTCTGTCTCACCATCTCTCACCTCTCTCCAACAGTATGTTCTGTCTTCCAGTTCTGTCTCATCATCTATGCTCTCTCTCCAACAGTATGTTCTGTCTTACAGTTCTGTCTCACCATCTCTCACCTCTCTCCAACAGTATGTTCTGTCTTACAGTTCTGTCTCATCATCTATGCTCTCTCTCCAACAGTATGTTCTGTCTTACAGTTCTGTCTCACCATCTATGCTCTCTCTCCAACAGTATGTTCTGTCTTACAGTTCTGTCTCATCATCTATGCTCTCTCTCCAACAGTATGTTCTGTCTTCCAATTCTGTCTCACCATCTATGCTCTCTCTCCAACAGTATGTTCTCGCTGTCGGCAGTTCGGTGTTCCATGCCATGTTTTATGGAGAGCTTGCGGAAAACAAGGATGAAATCCGGATTCCGGACATGGAGCCTGCAGCATTCCTGGCAATGTTGAAGTAAGGAAGAAGTCCTCTCGTTTTCTTACCTCCGTATATTTCTCCTCTTCCCTCTATTTCTGAATTCCAAATTGAACATTTCTCTCTCATTCTCTCTCTCTCATTCTCTCCCATTCTCTCCCATTCTCTCTCATTCTCTCTCATTCTCTCTCTCTCTCTCTCTCTCTCTCTCTCTCTCTCTCTCTCTCTCTCTCTCTCTCTCTCTCTCTCTCTCTCTCTCTCTCTCTCTCTCTCTCTCTCTCTCTCTCTCTCTCATATCTTGCGTATCAAACTGTAGCTAGAGCCCTATTGTCCCTGGTTAAATATAGTGCACTATGAAAGGAACAGGGTACCATATGGATCGCAAACACAGTGTTGAAATGTACCCTGATAATGTTACAGGCCTTGGGATGGAGGTGGTGAGGTCAGTCTAGAATAAATACTGTACAAGATAAGGCACTGATTTCTCCATCTAATATTTCACACAGCTTCTTTTTTTTTTTTTGCAGTACATTAATCAATCATCAATAATAAGAGTCAAATCAAAAATAACTGACAACATGTTTTTATATTATAATTATTATTCTAATACCCACCCCTCTACCTGTACCTGTCCCCAGGTACATCTACTGTGATGAGATTGACCTGAGTGCTGACTCAGTGCTGGCCACGCTCTACACTGCTAAGAAGTACCTCGTGCCCCACCTGGCCAGAGCCTGTGTTAACTTCCTAGAGACCAGCCTTTCGGCCAAGAACGTTTGCGTCCTGCTGTCACAGAGCTGTCTGTTTGAGGAGCCGAAGTTGACGCAGCGCTGCTGGGAGGTGAGAAACCTTTGTGAATATTGGATTGACAAGGAGGAGGTGAGAAACCTTTGTGAATATTGGATTGACAAGGAGGAGGTGAGAAACCTTTGTGAATATTGGATTGACAAGGAGGCTGGTGAGAAACCTTTGTGAATATTGGATTGACAAGGAGGCGGTGAGAAACCTTTGTGAATATTGGATTGACAAGGAGGCGGTGAGAAACCTTTGTGAATATTGGATTGACAAGGAGGCGGGTGAGAAACCTTTGTGAATATTGGATTGACAAGGAGGAGGTGAGAAACCTTTGTGAATATTGGATTGATAAGGAGGAGGTGAGAAACCTTTGTGAATATTGGATTGATAAGGAGGAGGTGAGAAACCTTTGTGAATATTGGATTGACAAGGAGGAGGTGAGAAACCTTTGTGAATATTGGATTGATAAGGAGGCGGGTGAGAAACCTTTGTGAATATTGGATTGATAAGGAGGAGGTGAGAAACCTTTGTGAATATTGGATTGACAAGGAGGAGGTGAGAAACCTTTGTGAATATTGGATTGACAAGGAGGAGGTGAGAAACCTTTGTGAATATTGGATTGACAAGGAGGCGGTGAGAAACCTTTGTGAATATTGGATTGACAAGGAGGAGGTGAGAAACCTTTGTGAATATTGGATTGACACGGAGGCGGTGAGAAACCTTTGTGAATATTGGATTGACAAGGAGGAGGTGAGAAACCTTTGTGAATATTGGATTGACAAGGAGGCGGGTGAGAAACCTTTGTGAATATTGTACTGACAAGGAGGAGGTAAGAAACCTTTGTGAATATTGGATTGATAAGGAGGAGGTGAGAAACCTTTGTGAATATTGGATTGACAAGGAGGAGGTAAGAAACCTTTGTGAATATTGGATTGACAAGGAGGAGGTGAGAAACCTTTGTGAATATTGGATTGACAAGGAGGCGGTGAGAAACCTTTGTGAATATTGGCTTGACAAGGAGGAGGTGAGAAACCTTTGTGAATATTGGATTGACAAGGAGGCGGGTGAGAAACCTTTGTGAATATTGGATTGATAAGGAGGAGGTGAGAAACCTTTGTGAATATTGGATTGACAAGGAGGCGGTGAGAAACCTTTGTGAATATTGTACTGACAAGGAGGCGATGAGAAACCTTTGTGAATATTGGATTGACAAGGAGGCGGTGAGAAACCTTTGTGAATATTGGATTGATAAGGAGGAGGTGAGAAACCTTTGTGAATATTGGATTGATAAGGAGGAGGTGAGAAACCTTTGTGAATATTGGATTGACAAGGAGGAGGTGAGAAACCTTTGTGAATATTGGATTGATAAGGAGGCGGGTGAGAAACCTTTGTGAATATTGGATTGATAAGGAGGAGGTGAGAAACCTTTGTGAATATTGGATTGACAAGGAGGAGGTGAGAAACCTTTGTGAATATTGGATTGACAAGGAGGCGGTGAGAAACCTTTGTGAATATTGGATTGACAAGGAGGAGGTGAGAAACCTTTGTGAATATTGGATTGACACGGAGGCGGTGAGAAACCTTTGTGAATATTGGATTGACAAGGAGGAGGTGAGAAACCTTTGTGAATATTGGATTGACAAGGAGGCGGGTGAGAAACCTTTGTGAATATTGTACTGACAAGGAGGAGGTAAGAAACCTTTGTGAATATTGGATTGATAAGGAGGAGGTGAGAAACCTTTGTGAATATTGGATTGACAAGGAGGAGGTAAGAAACCTTTGTGAATATTGGATTGACAAGGAGGAGGTGAGAAACCTTTGTGAATATTGGATTGACAAGGAGGCGGTGAGAAACCTTTGTGAATATTGGCTTGACAAGGAGGAGGTGAGAAACCTTTGTGAATATTGGATTGACAAGGAGGCGGGTGAGAAACCTTTGTGAATATTGGATTGATAAGGAGGAGGTGAGAAACCTTTGTGAATATTGGATTGACAAGGAGGCGGTGAGAAACCTTTGTGAATATTGTACTGACAAGGAGGCGATGAGAAACCTTTGTGAATATTGGATTGACAAGGAGGCGGTGAGAAACCTTTGTGAATATTGGATTGACAAGGCGGAGGTGAGAAACCTTTGTGAATATTGGATTGACAAGGAGGAGGTAAGAAACCTTTGTGAATATTGGATTGACAAGGAGGAGGTGAGAAACCTTTGTGAATATTGGATTGACAAGGAGGCGGTGAGAAACCTTTGTGAATATTGGATTGACAAGGAGGCGGGTGAGAAACCTTTGTGAATATTGGATTGATAAGGAGGAGGTGAGAAACCTTTGTGAATATTGGATTGACAAGGAGGCGGTGAGAAACCTTTGTGAATATTGGATTGACAAGGCGGAGGTGAGAAACCTTTGTGAATATTGGATTGACAAGGAGGTAGTTTTACTTCTGACAGCATTTATTAAAGATGGGTCACTATAATATAGTAGTTTCAGGAACATCTTTCCTAAAATAGAACAGGATATGTTACATAGGGATAGGGCATTATGGGTACTGTCAAATATAATGCTACTATTATACGCTAAACAAAAATATAAAATCAAAATGCAACAATTTTAAAGATGACTTGAGTTACAGTTCATATAAGGAAATCAGTCAATTGAAATGAATGAATTAGGCCCTAATCTATGGATTTCACATGACTGGGAATACCGATATGCATCTGTTGGTCGGGGCGTGGATCAGAAAACTAGTCAGTATCTGGTGTGACCACCATTTTCCTCATGCAGCGTGACACATCTCCTTCACATAGAGTTGATCAGGCTGTTGATTGTGGCCTGTAGAATGTTGTCCCACTCCTCTTCAATGGCTGTGTGAAGTTGATGGATATTGGCGGGAACTGGAACACGCTGCCGGGACACGTCGATCCAGAGCATCCCAAACATGCTCGATCAGTGACATGTCTGAGTATGCAGGCCTTGGAAGAAGTGGGACGTTTTCAGCTTCCAGGAATTGTGTACAGATCCTTGCAACATGGGGCCGTGCTTTATCATGCTGAAACATGAGGTGTTCGGGGTGGATGAAAGGCACGACAATGGGCCTCAGGATCTCGTCACGGTATCCCTGTGCAAATTGCCATAGATAAAATGCAATTGTGTTCGTTGTCCGTAGCTTATGCCTGCCCATACCATAACACCATCACCACCATGGGGAACTCTGTTCACAACGTTGACATCAGCAAACTGCTCGACAACACGACGCCATCTGCCCGGTACAGATGAAACTTGGATTCATCCGTGAAGAGCACAATTCTCCAGCATTGCAGTGGCCATTGAAGGTGAGCATTTGCACACTGAAGTCGGTTACAAAACCAAACTGCAGTCAGGTCAAGACCCTGGAGAGGATGATGAGCCACGGAGATGGGCTTCCATGAAACCGTTTCTGACAGTTTGTAGAGAAATTATTCGGTTGTGCAAACCCACAGTTTCATCAGATGTCCGGGTGGCTAGTCTCAGACGATCCCGCAGATGAAGAAGCTGGAAGAAGAAGGTCCTGGGCTGGCAAAGTTACACGTGGTCTTGCGTTTGTGAGGCAAGTTGGTCTTACTGCCAAATTCTCTAAAACTATGTTGGAGGTAGCTTATAGTAGAGAAATTAACATTTTGTTTTCTGGCAACAGCTCTGGTGGACTTTCCAACAGTCAGCATGCCAATTGCATGTTCCCTTAAAACTTGAAAAATCTGTGGCATTGTGAGTCCAAGCCCTGTCCAAGCCGGGGGAGATGGGGGAGGGGGAGGGGTTCTACTAAGCTATAATGAATTGTTTTAAGAAGGTCAAAACGAGGATTTTTTTTGCTATTTGATTTAGAATTTTAAGACCCCTTGAAGTATCAAAAACACGTATTAAATGAAAAATCTTATTTGGCCTTGCTGCTATTAGCCCATACAAATGCATAACATAGTCACTACATAGAACAACAGATAGTCCCACTCAAAGAATCTAAAGGATGTTTGTTCTGACGTGTCTGTCCTATATCTATATATAGAAACACAAGAAACATCAGGAAACAGTTTTTATTTTATTTTTTGACATGTATTTAACCCCTTATTTTTGGTTCTAAACAGTCTCCATATATACTTCCATGCATTTTTTCAACTGGTACCGGGGGACCTTCAGACGAGTGAGAGTGAGAGTGAGAGTGAGAGTGAGAGTGAGTGAGAGTGAGAGTGAGAGTGAGTGAGAGTGAGAGTAAGAGTGAGTGAGAGTGAGAGTGAGTGAGAGTGAGAGTGAGAGTGAGTGAGAGTGAGAGTGAGGCCTGTGGGAGTCCTACAGAAAAACAACAATATGTGGTCGTGAGAGTCTCATCTTTCCACAGAGGGGTCATATTGATATTAGTAGCCCAAACTGTTTGGACGCTACTGACAGAAGTTGGCGGATTGGCTGATTGGCTGAACCGACTTAAGACGAGTCCCAAGACACTTGAGAACAAACGGTTCGGACGCCTGTGGCGGATGAATCCGAATTAGTTGGGTAATTGAGATGTTTTATTTGCATAATATGCTTATGTGATATACTTGTCATTAAATGTATCCCTTTGGACTCTGGTGTTGGCAGTTGCACTTTTCCCTCAGCTAGGGCTCAGTCACTTGGGGCCCAGAGAGGGGAGAGGTCAGGCTTGTCTTCATATGTCAATGTATCTGTTAAACCATGTGATGCTATCACCTGGGGCCCAGTCACCTGGGGCTCAGTCACCTGGGGCTCAGTCACTTGGGGCCCAGAGAGGGGAGAGGTCAGAGGTCAGATATTCTTTCACATGTCCCTGGTCCTATGCAGAATATCAGAAAGGGAAGAGGACAGAATGGAACATTGTCTTCATATGTGAATGTGTCTTTACCTATTCTTAAACCATGTGAAGGGATGGCGTGATTAATGGGGAACCAATTACTTGTCTCCACAATGTCTGTGCGCCAGTCACTCCCACCTTTTCCCATTGGGGGGAGGTGTATGGCAGTGTCTGGAACCATTGTATGTCCTCTCTGATCTTACACTTATCCTGGGATAGTGTATGACCTAGAGGCTCACTCCCCTCAGTGAGCTTGTCCAGGAGTGGGGTCAAGAGGGGGTTTACTTGAGATGGGAGTATCTATAGTTGACAATTGATATATGCCATTGAATGAGTTGATGTTTTTGTACTATGAAGTATCAGGAACGAGATTAGAACCTCGTCTGAGGGACCAAACTGAACGATAATTTATAGCGAATGCTTTCTGGCTACGGGATACTCCTCTCTCAAGTAAAAGTCTTCTTTGTGAACAGTTCCTAAATATCTGTGGTTTGTCATGTCAAAGGGGGGTGGATCTTTGCTATAAAAGATCTCAGTAGGTATTGTGTTGACACTCTCAACGGTTCATTTAAAATGGCGAATCGTTGAAAGTCAATTGCTAATGCAAAGCTAATGCAAAGCTCTTATTATTAAAGATGTAGTTTAAGTATAACTCTGACTGGTGTGTGAAGTCTGTCTCTCCTCATTTGGTAATACAGAAATTAAACTAAAATTAAATTAAAATTAAACACCACATGCAACAGACGATTTTGTGAGAAGACCGCTTTTATGGACTCATGGTCTGACAAACACTACTCTATCTCTGTAACCTTTCACCACAGATGTGGACTGATGCAGTGGACAGCGACGCATCAAGCTCTAGCTTAATTTGCAAATTAGATTTCCTCGGGGGTGCAAACATCACCCTTAGGGGGTTAATCAGCTTCTTGATATGCCACATGTCAGGTGGATGGATTATCTTGGCAAAGGAGAAATGCTCCCTAACAGGGATGTAAACAAATTTGTGCACAACATTTTAGAAAAATAAGCTTTTTTTGCATATGGAACATTTCTGGGATATTTTATTTCATCTCATAAAACATGGGACCAACACTTTACATGTTGTGATTTTATTTTATATCAGTATATTTTGGGCTAAAATGCATTTATCATTGATGTTGTCTGTTATCTTGAATTTGTGTCTCTGCAAGCTGAAAAAAGATGCGGCCAAAACGCATCTGTAGCCTACAGATTATTCATGCTGTCCATCCTCATCCCACCAGGTGATTGATGCCCAGGCAGAGCTGGCCCTGCGGTCGGAGGGTTTCACTGACATCGACTCACAGACACTAGAGAGTATCCTCCAGAGAGAGACCCTCAACGCCAAGGAGGAGGTGGTGTTTGAGGCAGCTCTGAGCTGGGCCGAGGCAGAGTGTCAGAGACAGGACCTCACCACCTCCATCGACAACAAACGCAAGGTACTACTAACGGGATTACAGCAACAATGACAGTAACTAGCAACCCAACATTTTAGCCATTATTGCAAGAGGTTGACGAGGTTGCTAGGTGTTTTACATTTTTTAAATTTCACCTTTATTGAACCAGGTAAGCTAGTTGAGATCTGATTTGCAACTGCGACCTGGCCAAGATAAAGCATAGCAATTCGACACATACAAAAACACAGAGTTACACATGGAATAAACAAACATACAATCAATAATACAGTAGAAAAAAAGCAAACAAAAAGTCTATATACAGTGAGTGCAAATGAGGTGAGATAAGGGAGATAAGGCCATAAATAGGCCATAGTGGTGAAGTAATTACAATATAGCAATTAAACACTGGAATGGTAGATGTGCAGAAGATGAATGTGCAAGTAGAGATACTGGGGTGCAAAGGAGCAAGATAAATAAATAAATACAGTATGGGGATGAGGTAGTTGGATGGGTTATTTACAGATGGGCTATGTACAGGTGTAGTGATCTGTGAGCTGCTCTGACAGCTGGTGCTTAAAGTTAGTGAGGGAAATATGAGTCTCCAGCTTCAGTGATTTTTGCAGTTCGTTCCAGTCATTGGCAGCAGAGAACTGGAAGGAAAGGCGACCAAAGGAAGAATTGGCTTTGGGGGTGACCAGTGAAATATACCTGCTGGAGCGCGTGCTACGGGTGGGTGCTGCTATAGTGACCAGTGAGCTGAGATAAGGCGGGGCTTTACCTAGCAGAGACTTGTAGTTAACCTGTAGCCAGTGGGTTTGGCGACGAGTATGAAGTGAGGGCCAACTAACGAGAGCGTACAGTTCGCAGTGGTGGGTAGTATACGGGGCTTTGGTGACAAAATGGTTGGCACTGTGATAAACTGCATCCAATTTGTTGAGTAGAGTGTTGGAGGCTATTTTATAGATGACATCGCCGAAGTCGAGGATCGGTAGGATGGTCAGTTTTACGAGGGCATGTTAGGCAGCATGAGTGTTGGGTGAAGGTCACTACATTCTATTATGAATGTGTTTATTGATGATATCTTATGCTAATCTACAATAGTATGGCATGTTTAGGGGTACTTTGCATGGCTCCTCAGTGGCTCCTCCTCCTCAGTGTGTCAAGTATTTGGGGTTTACCAGGTGTGGTTTTAATATATGCAGTTGAAGTCGGAAGTTTACATACACTTAGGTTGGAGTCATTAAAACTCGTTTTTCAAAGACTCCACAAATTTCTTGCTAACAAACTATAGTTTTGGCAAGTCGGTTAGGACATCTACTTTGTGCATGATACAAGTCATTTTTAAGACAATTGTTTACAGACAGATTATTTCACTTATAATTCACTGTATCACATTTCCAGTGGGTCAGAAGTTTACATACACTAAGTTGACTGTGCCTTTAAACAGAAAATTATGTCATGGCTTTAAAAGCTTCTGATAGGCTAATTGACATAATTTGAGTCAATTGGAGGTGTACCTGTGGATGTATTTCAAGGTCAAGCCTCTTTGCTTGACATCATGGGAAAATCAAAAGAAATCAGCCAAGACCTCAGAAAAAAATTGTAGACCTCCACAAGTCTGGTTCATCCTTGGGAGCAATTTCCAAATGCCTGAAGGTACCACGTTCATCTATACAAACAATTTTTGTGGGCAGAACTGAAAAAGCGTGTGCGAGCAAGGAGGCCTACAAACCTGACTCTGTTAAACCAGCTCTGTCAGGAGGAATGGGCCAAAATTCACCAAACTTATGTGGGAAGCTTGTGGAAGGCTACCCGAAACATTTGGCCCAAGATAAACTATTTAAAGGCAATGCTACCAAATACTAATGTAAACTTCTGACCCACTGGGATTGTGATGAAAGAAATAAAAGCTGAAATAAATCATTCTCTACTATTATTCTGACATTTCACATTCTTAAAATAAAGTGGTGATCCTAACTGACCTAAGACAGGGATTTTTTACTAGGATTAAATGTCAGGAATTGTGAAAAACTGAGTTTAAATGTATTTGGCTAAGGTGTATGTAAACTTCCGACTTCAACTGTATATATTTTTTTGAATGAATGAATGAATCAACCCTCTTTCTATTTTTAGGTGCTGGGCAAGGCCGTATTCCTCATTCGCATCCCCACCATGACATTGGACGACTTTGCCAATGGAGCCGCTCAATCAGGCGTCCTGACCCTGAACGAAACCAACAACATCTTCCTGTGGTACACCGCAGCCAAGAAACCGGACCTCCAGTTCGCCAGCCAACCACGGAAGGGCTTGTCTCCTCAGCAATGCCACCGTTTCCAGTCCTGTGCCTACCGGAGTAACCAGTGGCGCTACCGGGGACGCTGTGACAGCATTCAGTTCACCGTGGACAAACGCATCTTCATCGCCGGGTTCGGCCTCTACGGCTCCAGCTGCGGATCGGCGGAATACTCGGCTAAGATTGAGCTCAAACGCCAGGGCCTTCTCCTCGGACAGAACCTGAGTAAATACTTCTCTGATGGTTCTAGCAACACGTTCCCCGTGTGGTTTGAGTACCCCGTGCAGATAGAACCGGATATGTTCTACACGGCCAGCGTGGTGCTGGATGGGACCGAGTTGAGTTACTTTGGACAGGAAGGCATGACGGAGGTGCAGTGTGGGAAGGTGACCTTTCAGTTCCAGTGTTCGTCAGACAGTACTAACGGAACCGGAGTCCAAGGGGGACAGATACCTGAACTCATCTTCTACACATAAAGAAACCTAATGCCTAATGTGTACCTTCTTTGACCATCCACATGTCTGGTCCGCGTCCTCTCACCTCCTTGGAAAAGTATACCATGAACATGTGCGGACGGGAGCGGAACGTTCAATATTGCAACATTTTGTTTGAGTGGCTGTGCGGAAGAGGAAGGTATGAATTATGGACCATACCATTAGTTTGGCAGTAAATTGACCTAGTGGCCTCATGGGTGGAATGTAATTCATATTTTTCATAATTGCATTATTAATTAACTTACTTTTTTTTTTTTACTTGCTGAAAATCCAGTGTTTCTATGTCAAATGGTGTTGTGATATTTCAGTCTTCTGTGATGTGTATAAATTGGAATATTGGAATGCAAACTCAAAAAGTAATACATTTCGACTCGATATCTGACATGATACAGCCCGTATCCATGTGTGTGAGGTATATACCTTCGTAGATGTGTTAACTGTAACCAATAAATACTCTGTGTAACCCTGTTTTAGCCCACCGCACAAAAACGTTTTAAAGACGTTGGATGGTCAAAATGTGTCCATGCTGACTGAGAATGGATTTAGTTTCTAGGTGTCACACCCTGACCTTAGTTCCTTTGTTATGTCTCTATTTTGGTTTGGTCAGGGCGTGAGTTGGGGTGGGCATTCTATGTTTTTGTTCTATGTTTTATATTTCTATGTGTTTGGCCGAGTGTGATTCTCAATCAGAGGCAGCTGTCTATCGTTGTCTCTGAGAACCATACTTAGGTAGCCTCATCCCACCTGTGTTTTGTTGGGTAGTTGTTTTCTGTTGTGTGTCTGCACCAGCCAGAACTGTTTCGGTCGTTCTCTTTGTTATTTTTGTTATTTCAGTGTTCATTAAATAAATATGGACAAGTACCACGCTGCACCTTCGTCCTCTCCTTCCAACAGCCGTTACACTAGGTGGTACTTTATTTGCAAGTGCTGGAAGTCTTTATGATAGTGGACCCATTACTGACTTGGACAGATATTTTCTTTGTACATTGTGTCAACATTATTTGGATTTCTCTCTTTCTATACGTGCGAAACAACAGATATCTAATTTGTGAATTCGAAAACGCGTAATTCAGGATTCTGTTTTGGTGCTGTTAGATGGTCCCCCACTCTGTTCTTAATTTAAAAAAATAGTCTCTAACAACGGAGGATGAACTGCAGAGGATCAGCACCGGATTCAATATCATGACATGTTTCTGCTGTATATATAGGCATAGCCCCCTTTTTTCAATTTTTGCCTAAATGACTAAATGACATATCCAAATCTAACTGCCTGTAGCTCAGGCCCTGAAGCAAATATATGCATATTCTTGGTACCATTTGAAAGGAAACACTTTGAAGTTCGTGGAAATGTGAATTGAATATAGGAGAATATAACACAATAGATCTGGTAGAAGAAAATACAAAGAAAAAAACAACCACCATCTTTGAAATGCAACAGACCAGCCATCACTCTGGATGTAATTCCAATGGTGTCCACAAGATGGCAGCAGTGTATGTGCAAAGTTTCAGACGGATAACTTGAAGTATGAGCGAGCTACATGACATTTAGCGTGAAGTCACCCAGGTACATTTGGGGAAATCGTGAAGCAGACATTTGCATTCATATTACATTTTTCTGTAAGAATATCATCAAATCTGTATACTTGGACTTTGATTTAGCTTTTCCAGTATTAGTAGCCATATTATAAGTTCAACATTTGCAAAACAACAAGTTTTCATAACTTCATAACTCTGAATATTCTTATAATTCTGATCACAAAAATGAAAAGGCATCCTGTCGTACAAGGTTAGTACCTACATTTTACGACCGATACATGGTTCCCGGATACTCCCGTAAAGCCCAGCTCATTGGCTATCTAGCTAGCTTTGTTTGACCCCGATTAGTTCAAGTGAAGCCCGCCTGCGTCATCGGCGTGCCGTGTAGGCGTCGCTCTCTGACCAAATATGGTGTCCTATAGGATATACTACACCCCTAATGATATAGTGAAGTCTG
>NC_052341.1:300107-315107 GCF_016432855.1 Salvelinus namaycush | reverse complement strand
GATGGTAGTAATGATGATGATGATGGTAGTAATGATGATGATGATGGTAGTAATGATGATGATGGTGGTAGTAATGATGATGATGATGATGGTAGTAATGATGATGATGATGATGGTAGTAATAATGATGATGATGATGGTAGTATTAATGATGATGATGATGGTAGTATTAATGATGATGATGGTGGTAATGATGATGATGATGATAGTATTAATGATGATGATGATGGTAGTAATGATGATGATGATGGTAGTAATGATGATGATGGTAGTAATAATGATGAGGATGATGATGGTAGTAATAATGATGAGGATGATGATGATAGTATTAATGATGATTATGATGATGATGATGGTAGTAATAATGATGAGGATGATGATGATGGTAGTAATAATGATGAGGATGATGATGATATTAGTAATAATGATGAGGATGATGATGATGATAGTATTAATGATGATGATGATGATGATAGTATTAATGATGATGATGATGATGATGATGATGATGATGATGGTAGTAATAATGATGATGATGGTAGTATTAATGATGATGATGATGATGGTAGTATTAATGATGATGATGATGATGATGGTAGTATTAATGATGATGATGATGATGATGGTAGTAATAATGATGATGATGATAGTATTAATGATGATGATGATGGTAGTAATAATGATGATGATGATGATGATGGTAGTAATGATGATGATGATTGTGGTAATGATGGTGATGATGGTGGTAGTAATGATGATGATGATAGTATTAATGATGATGATGATGGTAGTAATAATGATGATGGTGGTAGTAATGATGATGATGGTGGTAGTAATGATGATGATGATGGTAGTAATGATGATGATGATGATGATGTAGTAGTAATGATGATGGTGATGATGATGATGATGATGATGTAGTAGTAATGATGATGGTGATGATGATGATGTAGTAGTAATGATGATGGTGATGATGATGGTAGTAATAATGATGATGATGATGATGATGATGGTAGTATTAATGATGATGGTGATGATGATGGTAGTAATAATGATGATGGTGGTAGTAATGATGATGATGATGGTAGTAATGATGATGATGATGATGATGTAGTAGTAATGATGATGGTGATGATGTTGATGATGATGGTAGTATTAATGATGATGATGGTAGTAGTAATGATGATGATGGTAGTATTAATGATGATGATGATGATGATGGTAGTAATAATGATGATGATGATGATGGTAGTAATAATGATGATGATGATGGTAGTATTAATGATGATGATGATGATGATGATGGTAGTAATAATGATGATGATGATGATGATGATGATGATGATAGTATTAATGATGATGATGATGGTAGTAATAATGATGATGGTGGTAGTAATGATGATGATGATGATGGTAGTAATAATGATGATGATGATGATGATGATGATGATGATGATAGTATTAATGATGATGATGATGGTAGTAATAATGATGGTGGTGGTAGTAATGATGATGATGATGATGGTGGTAGTAATGATGATGGTGGTAGTAATGATGATGATGATGGTAGTAATGATGATGATGATGATGATGTAGTAGTAATGATGATGGTGATGATGATGATGATGATGATGTAGTAGTAATGATGATGGTGATGATGATGATGATGATGATGATGGTAGTAATGGTGATGATGGTGGTAGTAATAATGATGATGGTGGTAGTAATGATGATGATGATGGTAGTAATGATGATGATGATGATGATGTAGTAGTAATGATGATGGTGATGATGATGATGATGATGTAGTAGTAATGATGATGGTGATGATGATGATGATGATGATGATGGTAGTAATGATGATGATGATGATGATGTAGTAGTAATGATGATGGTGATGATGATGATGATGTAGTAGTAATGATGATGGGAGGGTTAATATTCTATAATCCGCCATACTACCATATCGTGTTGTATGGTTACCTTCAGGTGAGGGTTATATCTATATATATATTTCTCCTTACTACCATTCGTTTGTCCATGGGTTACCTTCAGGTGAAGGGTTTAATACTATATATATCTCCATACTACCATATCTTTGTATGCGGTTACCTTCATGTGAAGGGTTAATATCTATATATATCTCCATACTATACCATTCGTTTGTCTGGGTTACCTTCAGGTGAAGGGTTAAATATCTATATATAATCTCCATACTACCATGCGTTTTGTCTGGGTTACCTTCAGTGAGGGTTTAATATCTATATAATCTCCCTACTACCATTCTTTGTTGGGTTTTACCTTCAGGTGAAGGGTTATATCTATATATATCTCCATACTACCATTCGTTTGTATGGGTTACCTTCAGTGAGGGTTATATCTATATATATCTCCATACTCCATTCATTTGTATGGGTTACCTTCAGGTGAAGGGTTAATATCTATATATATCTCCATACTACCATCGTTTTGTATGGGTTACCTTCAGGAAGGGTTAATAGCTATATATATCTGCCATACTACCAATTCATTTGTAATGGGTTACCTTCAGGTGAAGGGTAATATCTATATATATCTCCATACTACCATTCGTTTTTGGGTTACCTTCAGGTGAAGGGTTAATATCTATATTATCTCCATACTACCATTCGTTTTGTATGGGTTCCTTCAGGTGAAGGGTTTAATATCTATATATATCTCCATACTACATTCGTTTGTATGGGTTACCTTCAGGAGGGTTTATATCTATATATATCTCAACTAACCATTCGTTTGTATGGGTTACCTTCAGGTGAAGGGTTATATCATATATATATATCTCCATACTACCATTCGTTTGTATGGGTTACCTTCAGGTGAAGGGTTATATCTATATATATCTCCCATACTACCATTCCTTTGTATGGGTTACCTTCAGGTGAAGGGTTTAATATCTTAATATATTCTCCATACTACCATCGTTTGTATGGGTTAGGCCTTCCAGGTGAGGGTTAATATCTATATATTATACTCTCCATACTACCATGTCGTTTGTATGGTTACCTTCAGGTGAAGGGTTAATATCTATATCTATCTCCATACTACCATTCGTTTGTATGGGTTACCTTCAGGTGAAGGGTTATATATCTATATATATCTTCCATACTACCATTCGTTTGTATGGGTTACCTTCGGTGAAGGGTTAATTCTATATCTATATCTCCATACTACCATTCGTTTTGTATGGGTTACCTTCAGGTGAAGGGTTAATATCTATATATTATACTCATACTACATCATTGTTTGTATGGGTTACCTCAGGTGAAGGGTTAATATCTATATATTCTCCTACTACCATTCGTTTGTTATGGTTACCTTCAGGTGAAGGGTTATATCTATATAATATCCCATACTACCATTCGTTTGTATGGGTTACCTTCAGGTGAAGGGTTTAATTATCTATATATATCTCCATACTACCATTCGTTTGTATGGGTTACCTTCAGGTGAAGGGTTAATATCTATATATATCCTCCATACTACCATTCGTTTGTATGGGTTACCTTCAGGTGAAGGGTTAATATCTATATATATCTCCATACTACCATTCGTTTGTATGGGTTACTTCAGGTGAGGGTTAATATCTTATATATATTCGTACTACCATTCATTTGTATGGGTTTACCTTCAGTGAAGGGTTATATCTTATATATCTCCATACTACCATTAGTTTGTATGGGTTACCTTCAGGTGAAGGGTTAATATCTATTATATCTCCCATACTACCATTAGTTTGTCTGGGTTACCTTACATGAAGGTATATCTATATATATCTCCATACTAACACATTCATTTGTATGGGTTACCTTCAGTGAGGTTAATATCTATATATATCTCCATACTACATTCGTTTGTATGGGTTACCTCAGATGGTTTAATATCTATCTATTATTCCATACTACCATTCTGTTTGTCTGGGTTACCTTCAGTGGTGTAAGGTAATATCTATATATACTCCATACTACAATTCGTTTTGTCTGGGTACCTTCAGGTGAAGGTTAATATCTATATATATCTGCCATACTACCATTCGTTTGTCTGGGTTACCTTCAGGTGAAGGGTTAATATCTATATATCTCTCATACTACGCATTCGTTTGTATGGGTTACCTTCAAGGTGAAGGGTTAATATCTATATATATCTCCATACTACCATTCGTTTTGTGGGTTACCTTCAGGTGAAGGTTAATTCTATATATATCTCCATACTACCATTCGTTTGTCTGGTTACCTTCGAGTGAAGGGTTAATATCTATATATATCTCCATACTACCATTTTTTGTATGGGTTTACCTTCAGGTGAAGGTTAATATCTATATATATCTCCATACTACCATTCATTTGTATGGGTTACCTTCAGTGAGGGTTTAATACTTATTATAATCTCCATACACCATTTCTTTTTGTATGGGTTACCTTCAGGTGAAGGGTTAATATCTATATATATCTCCATACTACCATTCGTTTGTCTGGGTTTACCTTCAGTGAAGGTTAATTCCTATATATATCTCCATACTACCATTCGTTTGTATGGGTTACCTTCAGGTGAAGGGTTAATATCTATATATATCTCCATACTACCATTCGTTTGTATGGGTTACCTTCAGTGGAAGGGTTAATATCTATATATATTATCTCCATACTACCATTCGTTTGTATGGGTTTACCTCTTCGGTGAAGGGTTAATATCTATATATATCCATACACCATCTTTGTATGGGTTCCTTCAGGTGAAGGGTTAATATCTATATATATCTCCATACTACCATTCGTTTGTATGGGTTACCTTCAGGTGAAGGGTTAATATCTATATATATATATCTCCATACTACCATTCGTTTGTATGGGTTACCTTCAGGTGAAGGGTTAATATCTATATATATCTCCATACTACCATTCGTTTGTATGGGTTACCTTCAGGTGAAGGGTTAATATCTATATATTATCTCCATACTACCATTCGTTTGTATGGTGTTACCTTCAGGTGAAGGGTTAATTCTATATATATATATCTCCATACTACCATTCTTTGTATGGGTTACCTTCAGGTGAAGGGTTAATATATAATAAATCTCCATACTAACCATTCATTTGTATGGGTTACCTTCAGTGAAGGGTTTATCTATATATATCTCATACTACCATTCGTTTGTATGGGTTACCTTCGGTGAGGGTATATCTATTATATATCTCCATACTACCATTCGTTTGTATGGGTTACCTTCAGGTGAAGGGTTAATATCTATATATATCTCCATACTACCATTCGTTTGTATGGGTTACCTTCAGGTGAAGGGTTAATATCTATATATATATATCTCCATACTACCATTCGTTTGTATGGGTTACCTTCAGGTGAAGGGTTAATATCATATATTATATACTCCATACTACCATTTTTGTATGGGTTCCTTCGATGAAGGTTAATATCTATATATATCTCCATACTACCATTCGTTTGTCTGGGTTACCTTCAGGTGAAGGTTAATATCTATATATATCCTCCCATACTACCATTCGTTTTCTGGGTACCTTCAGATGAAGGGTTTAATATCTATATATCTCCATACTACAATCATTTGTATGGGTTACTTCATGGTTATATCTATATTACTCCATACTACCATTCTTGTATGGGTTACCTTCAGATGGTTAATATCTATATATATCTCCATACTAACCATTCGTTTGTCTGGGTTACCTTCAGGTGAAGGGTTATATCTATATAATCTCCATACTACAATTCGTTTGTCTGGGTTCCTTCAGGTGAAGGGTTGATATCTATATATATCTCTCCTACTAACCATTCTTTGTCTGGGTTACCTTCAGGTGAGGGTTAATATCTATATATATCTCCATACTACCATTCTTTTGTATGGGTTCCTTCAGGTGAAGGGTTAATATCTATTATATCTCCATACTACCTTCGTTTGTCTGGTTTACCTTCAGGGAAGGGTTAATATCTATATATATCTCCATACTACCATTTCGTTTGTCTGGGTTACCTTTCGGGTGAAGGGTTATATCTATATATATCTCCATACTACCATTTGTTTGTATGGGTTCCTTCGGTGAAGGTAATATCTATATATCCTCCATACTACATTCATTTGTATGGGTTACCTTCAGATGAAGGGTTAATATCTATATATATCTCCATACTACATCATTTTGTATGGGTTACCTTCAGATGGTTAATATCTATATATATCTCCATACTACATTCGTTTTATGGTGTTACCTTCAGATGAAGGGTTATATCTATATATATCTCCATACTACCATTAGTTTGTATGGGTTACCTTCAGGTGAAAGGGTTAATATCTATATATATCTCCATACTACCATTCATTTGTATGGGTTTACCTTCAGATGAAGGGTTATATCTATATATATCTCCTACTACCATTCATTTGTATGGGTTACCTTCAGTAGAGGGTTAATACCTATATATACCTCCATACTACCATTCGTTTGTATGGTTACCTTCAGATGAAGGGTTAATATCTATATATATCTCCATACTACCATTCATTTGTATGGGTTACCTTCAGATGAAGGGTTAATATCTATATATATCTCCATACTACCATTCATTTGTATGGGTTACCTTCAGATGAAGGGTTAATATCTATATATATACTACTACTACCATCGTTTGTCTGGTTACCTTCAGGTGAAGGGTTAATATCTATATATATCTCTCCATACTACCATTTCGTTTGTATGGGTTACCTTCAGGTGAAGGGTTAATTCTATATATAGCTCCGTACTACCATTCGTTTGTAGGGTTACCTTCAGATGGTAATTCTATATATATCTCCATACTACCATTCGTTTGTCTGGGTTACCTTCATGTGAAGGGTTAAATCTATATATATCTCCATACTACCATTCGTTTTGTCTGGGTTACCTTCAGGTGAAGGGTTAATATCTATATATATCTCCATACTACCATTCGTTTGTCTGGGTTACCTTCAGGTGAAGGGTTAATATCTATATATATCTCCATACTACCATTCGTTTGTCTGGGTTACCTTCAGGTGAAGGGTTAATATCTATATATATCTCCATACTACCATTCGTTTGTCTGGGTTACCTTCAGGTGAAGGGTTATATCTATATTACCTCCATACTACCATTCATTTGTATGGGTTACCTTCAGATGAAGGGTTAATATCTATATATATCTCCATACTACCATTCGTTTGTATGGGTTCCCTCAGATGAAGGGTTAATATCTTTATATCTCCATACACCATTCGTTTGGTCTGGGTTACCTTCAGGTGAAGGGTTAATATCTATATATATCTCCATACTACCATTCATTTGTATGGGTTACCTTCAGGTGAAGGGTTAATATCTATATATATCTCCATACTACCATTCGTTTGTCTGGGTTACCTTCAGGTGAAGGGTAATATCTAATATAATCTCCATACTACCATTCATTTGTATGGTTACCTTCAGATGAAGGGTTAATATCTATATATATCTCCATACTACCATCGTTTGCTGGGTTACCTTCAGTGAAGGGTTAATATCTATATATATCTCCATACTACCATTCGTTTGTCTGGGTTACCTTCAGGTGAAGGGTTAATATCTATATATATATATCTCCATACTACCATTCGTTTGTCTGGGTTACCTTCAGGTGAAGGGTTAATCTATATATCTCCATACTACCATCGTTTGTCTGGGTTACCTTCAGTGAAGGGTTAATATCTATATATATCCTCCATATACTACCATTCGTTTGTATGGGTTACCTTCAGGTGAAGGGTTAATATCTATATATATCTCCATACTACACATTCATTTGTATGGGTTACCTTCAGATGAAGGGTTATATCTATATATATCTCCATACTACCAATTATTTGTATGGGTTACCTTCAGATGGTTAATATCTATATTATCTCCATACTACCATTCGTTTGTATGGGTTACCTTCAGATGAAGTGTTAATATCTATATATATCTCCATACTACCATTCTTTGTATGGTTACCTTCAGATGAAGGGTTAATACTATATATACCTCCATACTACCATTCGTTTGTCTGGGTTACATTCAGGTGGAAGGGTTAATATCTATATATATCTCCATACTACCATTCGTTTGTATGGTTACCTTCAGATGAAGGGTTAATATCTATATATATCTCCATACTACATTCGTTTGTATGGGTTACCTTCAAATGAAGGGTTAATATCATATAATATCTCCATACTACCTCGTTTGTATGGGTTACCTTCAGATGAAGGGTTAATATCTATATATATCTCCATACTACCATTCGTTTGTATGGGTTACCTTCAGATGAAGGGTTAATATCTATATATATCTCCATACTACCATTCATTTGTATGGGTTACCTTCAGATGAAGGGTTAATATCTATATATATCTCCATACTACCATTCATTTGTATGGGTTACCTTCAGATGAAGGGTTAATATCTATATATATCTCCATACTACCATTCGTTTGTCTGGGTTACCTTCAGGTGAAGGGTTAATATCTATATATATCTCCATACTACCATTCGTTTGTATGGGTTACCTTCAGATGAAGGGTTAATATCTATATATATCTCCATACTACTACATTCATTTGTATGGTTACCTTCAGATGAAGGGTTAATACCTATATATATCTCCATACTACAATTCATTTGTATGGGTTTACCTTCAGGTGAAGGGTTAATATCTATATATATCTCCTACTACCATTCATTTGTATGGGTTACCTTCAGGTGAAGGGTTAATATCTATATATATCTCCATACTACCATTCGTTTGTATGGGTTACCTTCAGGTGAAGGGTTAATATCTATATATATCTCCATACTACCATTAATTTGTCTGGGTTACCTTCAGACGTGACACTTGTGGGGGTCGTAGAGTGAAACAGAGAACACCATTGTGTAGGTCAAACCTTTCAGATGCTACTGACGTTTTTCTGTGAGGAGGGGGGAGGAGGGAGGGTAGTAGAAGGAGGAGGAATGGAGGGGGAGGAGGGGAGGGTAGTAGAAGGAGGAGGAATGGAGGAATGGAGGGCGAGGAGGGGAATGGGGGGGTGGAGGAGGGGAGGGGGGAATGGGAGGGGAGGAGGGGTGGAGGAATGGAGGGGGAGGACGGATGAAGGAGGAGGAGGGGGGAATGAGAGGGCGAGGAGGGGAGGGTAGTAGAAGGAGGAGTAGGAGGAATGGAGGGCGAGGAGGGGAGGGGGGAATGGGAGGGTGGATGAAGGGGAGGGGGGAATGGGAGGGGAGGAGGGGTGGAGGAGATGGAGGGGGAGGACGGTGAAGGAGAGGAGGGGGGGAATGAGAGGGCGAGGAGGGGAGGGGGGTGGGGATAGGAGGGGAGGGGGGAGGGTTGGAGGAGGAGGAGGGGGGAATGAGAGGGTGAGGAGGGGAGGGGGAATGGGAGGGGTGGAGGGAGGAGGAGAGGAGGAGATGGAGGAGGGGCAGAAGGTGGGGGGGGGGGGTAGAGGAGGGGGAGGCAGGGAGAGAGGTGGCTGTCAGCCCCCAACAAGAGACAAGGACAGTCCCACTGAGCGCGCACACACACACACACACACACACACATACACACACACACTCAAACACACTCAGTCCCCACCGCGGAGCTCTGTCCCAATTACCCACCTGCTGAATAAATGCCTCTGCATCCCAAATGGCTCCCTATTCCCTATATAGTGCACTACTTTAGACCAGAACCCTATTCCCTATATAGTGCACTACTTTAGACCAGGGCCCTATTCCCTATATAGTGCACTACTTTAGACCAGAGCCCTATTCCCTATATAGTGCACTACTTTAGACCAGGGCCCTATTCCCTATATAGTGCCCTACTTTAGACCAGGGCCCTATTCCCTATATAGTGCACTACTTTAGACCAGGGCCCTTTTCCCTATATGTGCACTACATTAGACCAGGGCCCTATTCCCTATATGTGCACTACATTAGACCAGGGCCCTATTCCCTATATAGTGCACTACATTAGACCAGGGCCCTATTCCCTATATAGTGCACTACATTAGACCAGGGCCCTATTCCCTATATAGTGCACTACTTTAGACCAGGGCCCTATTCCCTATATAGTGCACTACTTTAGACCAGGGCCCTATTCCCTATATAGTGCACTACTTTAGACCAGGGCCCTATTCCCTATATAGTGCACTACTTTAGACCAGGGCCCTATTCCCTATATAGTGCACTACTTTAGACCAGGGCCCTATTCCCTATATAGTGCACTACTTTAGACCAGAGCCCTATTCCCTATATAGTGAACTACATTAGACCAGGGCCCTATTCCCTATATAGTGAACTACATTAGACCAGGGCCCTATTCCCTATATAGTGAACTACATTAGACCAGAGCCCTATTCCCTATATAGTGAACTACATTAGACCAGGGCCCTATTCCCTATATAGTGAACTACATTAGACCAGGGCCCATGTCTATAGGGAATAGGATGTATTTGGGATGCACCCCAAGTTAATATGACCCTTCTACTTACTGTTGCTTTATCCACTTGATGTGTTGTGGAAATGAGATCTGCCAGGGGATGATGTGACTGATCGGTTTATCTGTTGTCAGAATGACTTGGAGACATTGTTCGAGTCACAAATTACACGGGAAATGATACATTGCATCTGTTTACAGTTGAACAAGAAGTCTGTGTAAAGCTGAACCATCACTCAGTCCTCCAGATGAAAGGTGAACCATCACTCAGTCCCTTCAGATGAGAGGTGACCCATCACTCAGTCCCTCCAGATGAGAGGTGAACCATCACTCAGTCCTCCAGATGAGAGGTGAACCATCACTCAGTCCTCCAGATGAGAGGTGAACCATCACTCAGTCCTCCAGATGAGAGGTGAACCATCACTCAGTCCTCCAGATGAAAGGTGAACCATCACTCAGTCCTCCAGATGAGAGGTGAACCATCACTCAGTCCTCCAGATGAGAGGTGAACCATCACTCAGTCCTCCAGATGAAGGTGAACCATCACTCAGTCCTCCAGATGAAAGGTGACCATCACTCAGTCCTCCAGATGAGAGGTGAACCATCACTCAGTCCTCCAGATGAGAGGTGAAACATCACTCAGTCCCTTCAGATGAGAGGTGAACCATCACTCAGTCCTCCAGATGAGAGGTGAACCATCACTCAGTCCCTTCAGATGAGAGCTGAACCATCACTCAGTCCTCCAGATGAGAGGTGAACCATCACTCAGTCCTCCAGATGAGAGGTGAACCATCACTCAGTCCTCCAGATGAGAGGTGAACCATCACTCAGTCCTCCAGATGAGAGGTGAACCATCACTCAGTCCTCCAGATGAGAGGTGAACCATCACTCAGTCCCTTCAGATGAGAGGTGAACCATCACTCAGTCCTCCAGATGAGAGGTGAACCATCACTCAGTCCCTTCAGATGAGAGGTGAACCATCACTCAGTCCTCCAGATGAGAGGTGAACCATCACTCAGTCCCTCAGATGAGAGCTGAACCACCTCAGTCCTCCAGATGGTGACCTCACTCATCCTCAGATGAGAGGTGAACCATCCTCAGTCCTCCAGATGAGAGGTGAACCATCACTCAGTCCTCCAGATGAGAGGTGAACCATCACTCAGTCCTCCAGATGAGAGGTGAACCATCACTCAGTCCCTTCAGATGAGAGGTGAACCATCACTCAGTCCTCCAGATGAAAGGTGAACCATCACTCAGTCCTCCAGATGAGAGGTGAACCATCACTCAGTCCTCCAGATGAAAGGTGAACCATCACTCAGTCCTCCAGATGAGAGGTGAACCATCACTCAGTCCTCCAGATGAGAGGTGAACCATCACTCAGTCCCTTCAGATGAGAGGTGAACCATCACTCAGTCCTCCAGATGAGAGGTGAACCATCACTCAGTCCTCCAGATGAGAGGTGAACCATCACTCAGTCCTCCAGATGAGAGGTGAACCATCACTCAGTCCTCCAGATGAAAGGTGAACCATCACTCAGTCCTCCAGATGAAAGGTGAACCATCACTCAGTCCTCCAGATGAGAGGTGAACCATCACTCAGTCCTCCAGATGAGAGGTGAACCATCACTCAGTCCCTTCAGATGAGAGGTGAACCATCACTCAGTAGATATTCTATCCTATTCTATGTTAAATATAGTTATTCTATTATATTCTCTCCTATTCTATTTTAAATACAGTTATTCTATTATATTCTCTCCTATTCTATTCTAAATATAGCTATTCTATTCTCTCATATTCTATTTTAAATATAGTTATTCTATTCTCTCCTATTCTATTTTAAATATAGTTATTCTATTCTCTCCTATTCTATTCTAAATATAGCTATTATATTCTATCCTATTCTATACTAAATATAGCTATTCTATTCTCTCCTATTCTATTCTAAATATAGCTATTCTATTCTCTCATATTCTATTCTAAATATAGCTATTCTATTCTCTCCTATTCTATTCTAAATATAGCTATTATATTCTCTCCTATTCTATTCTAAATATAGCTATTCTATTCTCTCCTATTCTATTCTTAATATAGCTATTCTCTCCTATTCTATTCTAAATATAGCTATTCTATTCTCTCCTATTCTATTCTAAATATAGCTATTCTATTCTCTCCTATTCTGTTCTAAATATAGCTATTCTCTCCTATTCTATTCTCTCCTATTCTATTCTCTCCTATTCTATTTTCTCCTATTCTATTCTCTCCTATTCTATTCTCTCCTATTCTATTCTAAATATAGCTATTCTATTCCAAATATAGTTATTATATTCTCTCCTATTCTATTCTAAATATAGCTATTCTATCCTATCCTATTCTATTCTCTCCTATTCTATTCTAAATATAGCTATTCTATTCTCTCCTATTCTATTATAAATATAGCTATTCTATTCTCTCCTATTCTATTCTAAATATAGTTATTCTATTCTCTCCTATTCTATTCTAAATATAGTTATTCTATTCTCTCCTATTCTATTCTAAATATAGCTATTCTATTCTCTCCTATTATATTCTAAATATAGCTATTCTATTCTCTCCTATTCTATTCTAAAAATAGCTATTCTATTCTCTCCTATTCTATTCTAAATATAGTTATTCTATTCTCTCCTATTCTATTCTAAATATAGCTATTCTATCCTATCCTATTCTATTCTCTCCTATTCTATTCTAAATATAGCTATTCTATTCTCTCCTATTCTATTCTAAATATAGCTATTCTATTCTCTTCTATTCTAAATATAGTTATTCTATTCTCTCCTATTCTATTCTAAATATAGCTATTCTATTCTCTCCTATTCTATTCTAAAAATAGCTATTCTATTCTCTCCTATTCTATTCTAAATATAGTTATTCTATTCTCTCCTATTCTATTCTAAATATAGTTATTATATTCTCTCCTATTCTATTCTAAATATAGCTATTCTATCCTATCCTATTCTATTCTCTCCTATTCTATTCTAAATATAGCTATTCTATTCTCTCCTATTCTATTCTAAATATAGTTATTCTATTCTCTCCTATTCTATTCTAAATATAGTTATTATATTCTCTCCTATTCTATTCTAAATATAGCTATTCTCTCCTATCCTATTCTATTCTCTCCTATTCTAAATATAGTTATTCTATTCTCTCCTATTCTATTCTAAATATAGTTATTATATTCTCTCCCATTCTATTCTAAATATAGCTATTCTATTCTCTTCTATTCTAAATATAGCTATTCTATTCTCTTCTATTCTAAATATAGTTATTCTATTCTCTCCTATTCTATTCTAAATATAGTTATTCTCTCCTATTCTATTCTAAATATAGCTATTCTATTCTCTCCTATTCTATTCTCTCCTATTCATTTTAAATATAGTTATTCTATTCTCTCCTATTCTATTTTAAATATAGCTATTCTATTCTCTCCTATTCTATTCTAAATATAGCTATTATATTCTCTCCTATTCTATTCTAAATATAGCTATTCTATTCTATTCTATTCTAAATATAGTTATTCTATTCTATTCTATTCTAAATATAGTTATTATATTCTCTCCCATTCTATTCTAAATATAGCTATTCTATTCTCTTCTATTCTAAATTAGCTATTCTATTCTCTTCTATTCTAAATATAGTTATTCTATTCTCTCCTATTCTATTCTAAATATAGTTATTCTCTCCTATTCTATTCTAAATATAGCTATTCTATTCTCTCCTATTCTATTCTCTCCTATTCTATTTTAAATATAGCTATTCTATTCTCTCCTATTCTATTTTAAATATAGCTATTCTATTCTCTCCTATTCTATTCTAAATATAGCTATTATATTCTCTCCTATTCTATTCTAAATATAGCTATTCTATTCTATTCTATTCTAAATATAGTTATTCTATTCTATTCTATTCTAAATATAGTTATTATATTCTCTCCTATTCTATTTTAAATATAGCTATTCTATTCTCTCCTATTCTATTCTAAATATAGCTATTATATTCTCTCCTATTCTATTCTAAATATAGCTATTCTATTCTATTCTATTCTAAATATAGTTATTCTATTCTATTCTATTCTAAATATAGCTATTCTATTCTCTCCTATTCTATTCTCTCCTATTCTATTTTAAATATAGCTATTCTATTCTCTCCTATTCTATTCTAAATATAGCTATTCTCTCCTATTCTATATATAGCTATTCTATTCTCTCCTATTCTATTCTAAATATAGTTATTCTATTCTATTCTATTCTAAATATAGTTATTATATTCTCTCCTATTCTATTCTAAATATAGCTATTCTATTCTCTCCTATTCTATTCTAAATATAGTTATTCTATTCTATTCTATTCTAAATATAGTTATTATATTCTCTCCTATTCTATTCTAAATATAGCTATTCTCTTCTCTCCTATTCTATTCTAAATATAGTTATTCTGCCTTATCTTATTCTAAT
>NC_052341.1:203390-300007 GCF_016432855.1 Salvelinus namaycush | reverse complement strand
TAAATAGTTATTCTCTCCTATTCTATTCTACATATACCTATTCTATTCTCTCCTGTTCTATTCTCTTCTTCATTCTTTTCTTCTTTATCGTTCCAGACCAGGAAATGTTTTGCACGGCAACACAACATTGTTCATTCGTGTATTTCCTCCAATGGTGACTATCTAATAATTCTGCTGTCTGTCTGCTTCAGGCACTCTGTTCTGTTTAGCAAAACAATGCTGCGTTAATTAGTTTATTTCCTCCAGTGGTGATTAACAAACAATTATTCTCTCCATCTGTATAAAGCCAACTGTTTGAGTTTAGCCTCAGAACCTTATTAGTGAAGATGATGGTGAATGATGGGGACTTTCACATCTAGCCCCAATTAGTGAGACAGCCTTCCTTTTCTGTCCATCCCTCCATCGCTCGTGCCACCCTTCCCTTGCTCTCTTGCCATCCTTCTCCACCAGAGGGGTAGGTTGACACATGCCCGTCAGTCACCTCTCTGTTTCTCTCTGTCTCTCTCTCTTTCTCTCTCTCTCTTTCTCTCTCTCTCTGTTTCTCTCTGTCTCTCTCTCTTTCTCTTTCTCTCTTTCTCTCCCTACCTTCCCCACACTCTCTCTCTCTCTCTCTCTCTCTCTCTCTCTCTGTCTCTCTCTCTCTCTCTCTCTCTGTCTCTCTCTCTCTCTCTCTCTCTCTGTCTCTCTCTCTCTCTCTCTCTCTCTCTCTCTCTGTCTCTCTCTCTCTCTCTCTCTCTCTCTCTCTCTCTCTCTCTCTCTCTGTCTCTCTGTCTCTCTGTCTCTCTCTCTTTCTCTCTCTCTCTCTCTGTTTCTCTTTCTCTGTCTCTCTCTCTCTCTCTCTCTCTCTCTCTCTCTCTCTCTCTCTCTCTCTCTCTCTCTCTCTCTCTCTGTCTCTCTCTCTGTCTCTCTCTCTCTCTCTCTCTCTCTGTTTCTCTTTCTCTGTCTCTCTCTCTGTCTCTCTCTCTGTCTCTCTTTCTTTGTCTCTTTCTCTCTCTCTTTCTTTGTCTCTTTCTTCCAGTCTCTCTCTCTCTCTTTCCCTCCCTTCTTCCCCCTTTCCCTATCTCCAGGCTCTTAGAACTGTCACCAGCCGTACGTGTCACAGCAATACGTGTCACAGCCAGGCCTCATCATTTGGTCCTCCCACAATGCTCGCTGTTGCCAGACTGCCACTGACCACTGTAAGATTCTACATACTCCTCTTAGGAGACACTGGACTGCAGACAATACAGGTGTAGTATGTGAATGTGATCCCTGCTGGATTAAACCCACGACCTTGGTAGTGCCACCCTTTAACCAACAGTCAAACAGGGCAAAATCTCTCGTAGACAGACCACGTAAACAAACGATACCATAGATCTGTCATGAATCATGATATAATGGGATGACAAGCTGCGTTAGTTCCAGTGCTTTTGACAAATCACGATATCGCAGGTGTTAGAATCTTTCAAATTTCGGAAGAGGGGGGGACATTAGGCACATCTGACTGTGGTACATCCAGGATGGTAACAGGACTCTGACTGTGGTACATCCAGGATGGTAACAGGACTCTGACTGTGGTACATCCAGGATGGTAACAGGACTCTGACTGTGGTACATCCAGGATGGTAACAGGACTCTGACTGTGGTACATCCAGGATGGTAACAGGACTCTGACTGTGGTACACCACCTTACCTCAAAGACCTGTCCAGTTGTCTGCTCCCTCCTGCTGCTGGAGTCAGACTGTTGAGCCTTAGCTAACTAGTGTCTTACCTACACTGTACTGAATAGATTAAAGGGAGAGTTCACCCATTAACGTCTTACCTACACTGTACTGAATAGATTAAAGGGAGAGTTCACCCATTAACGTCTTACCTACACTGTACTGAATACATTAAATTAATAGCAGCTGTTATTAACAGTTATATGACAACAGGGTGAACGGTGTGAACAGGGTGAACACCCATTATAACTAGTTTTATATATGCCATCACTCATAACTATTTGAAACTACTTATGACAAATGTTATATAGCTGTTATAAAGGCTTGATCAAGGCATGAATAAGGACACCTACAGTTAAGCACATAGATCTGATTAAAAGAAAGCAAACGAAGATGGAGGCCTACTTAACCTCTCTGGGGTCGCGGGACGCTAGCGTCCCACTTGACAAGCACCCCCAACCCCCCCCCCACTGATTAGCATCGCTAGCATAGCGTCACAATTAAATAGTAGCATCTAAATATCATTAAATCACAAGTCCAAGACACCAAATGAAAGATACAGATCTTGTGAATAAAGCCACCATTTCAGATTTTTAAAATGTTTTACAGGGAAGACAAAATATGTAAATCTATTAGCTAACCACGTTAGCAAAAGACACCACTTTTCTAACTCCATCAGTTTCTTACTCCATCAGGTGCTATCACCAATTCGGCCAAATAAAGATATTGATAGCCACTAACCAAGAAAAAACCTCATCAGATGACAGTCTGATAACATATTTATTGTATAGGATAGGTTTTGTTAGAAAAATGTGCATATTTCAGGTAGAAATCATAGTTTACAATTGCACCCACCATCACAACTCGATTAGAATAAATACAGAGAGCAACGTGTATTACCTAATTACTAATCATAAAACATTTCTTAAAAATACACAGCTCACAGCAATGGAAAGACACAGATCTTGTGAATTCAGACAATATTTCAGATGTTCTAAGTGTTTTACAGCGAAAACACAATAAATCATTATATTAGCATACCACATGTGCAAACGTTACCCGAGCATTGATTCAAGCCAAAGAGAGCGATAACGTAATCATCGCCAAAATATATTAATTTTTTCACTAACCTTCTCAGAATTCTTCCGATGACACTCCTGTAACATCATATTACAACATACATATAGAGTTTGTTCGAAAATGCATATTTAGCCACAAAAAAACGTGGTTATACAATGACAATACTAGCAAAACTAGCCTGAAAATGTCGGGCGCCATTTTGGACAGTGATCTGGCGTAATGAATAACTAATCGTAAACTTTACTAAAAAATATAGGGTGGACAGCAATCGAAAGACAAATTAGTTCTTAATGTAATCGCTGAATTACATTTCTAAAATTATCCTTACTGTGCAATACAGGGTTCGCCAAGCGAAGCTATACCAAAAAAAATGGCGGAATATGCGTTTAAAATTTTTCGACAGAACAACGATTTATCATCTTAAATATTTCTTACTATGAGGTGATCTTCCATCAGAATCTTGGGCAATGTATCCTTTCTTGGGTCTAATCTTCTTTTGGTCGAAAGATGTCCTCTTGTCCGTCGAAATGCCCACTAACGTTCGACCGGGACCCCGAAACGTGCCCGGCGCTTCAAAGTGCATCACAAAGCAATGCCTCAAAATCGCACTAAACGGATATAAATTGCTATAAAACGGTTTAAATTAACTACCTTATGATGTTTTTAACACCTATAACGAGTAAAAACATGACCGGCGATATATTACTGGCTAAACAACAGCTTGGAAAGAGAGCAGGTCCGACGTCCATCGTGCGTCAGGCGCAGGGAGCAAAAGAACGGTACATCCGGTCTTTGGCCTTTTATACAGGCCCTGATTGCGCAATCGACTCCATTCAAATTGTCACCACTTACTGACATCTAGAGGAAGGCGTGGGCAGTGTTTGTATCCTCATAGCATTTACAGGACATTAAAACTGACCTGGGACCAGAGGCCAAGATTTCTGAAATCTCACTCCATATCAGGAAAAGTGCTGTAGAATGAGTTCTGTTCCACTCAGAGACATAATTCAAACGGCTATAGAAACTAGAGAGTGTTTTCTATCCAATAATAACAATAATATGCATATTGTACGAGCAAGAATTGAGTACTAGGCAGTTTAATCTGTAGAGCAAATTATGCTAATGCGAAACAGCACCCCCTATATCCCCAAGAAGTTAATGTTTTAAAACACGAAGGAAGATGGAGGCCCTACTTAATGTTTTAAAACACGAAGGAAGATGGAGGCCTACTTAATGTTTTAAAACACGAAGGAAGATGGAGGCCTACTTAATGTTTTAAAACACGAAGGAAGATGGAGGCCTACTTAATGTTTTAAAACACGAAGGAAGATGGAGGCCTACTTAATGTTGTAAAACACGAAGGAAGATGGAGGGCTACTTAATGTTTTAAAACACGAAGGAAGATGGAGGCCTACTTAATGTTTTAAAACACGAAGGAAGATGGAGGCCTACTTAATGTTTTAAAACACGAAGGAAGATGGAGGCCTACTTAATGTTTTAAAACACGAAGGAAGATGGAGGCCTACTTAATGTTTTAAAACACGAAGGAAGATGGAGGCCTACTTAATGTTTTAAAACATGAAGGAAGATGGAGGCCTACTTAATGTTTTAAAACACGAAGGAAGATGGAGGCCTACTTAATGTTTTAAAACACGAAGGAAGATGGAGGCCTACTTAATGTTTTAAAACACGAAGGAAGATGGAGGCCTACTTAATGTTTTAAAACACGAAGGAAGATGGAGGCCTACTTAATGTTTTAAAACACGAAGGAAGATGGAGGCCTACTTAATGTTTTAAAACACGAAGGAAGATGGAGGCCTACTTAATGTTTTAAAACACGAAGGAAGATGAGGCCTACTTAATGTTTTAAAACACGAAGGAAGATGGAGGCCTACTTAATGTTTTAAAACACGAAGGAAGATGGAGGCCTACTTAATGTTTTAAAACACGAAGGAAGATGGAAGCCTACTTAATGTTTTAAAACACGAAGGAAGATGGAGGCCTACTTAATGTTTTAAAACACGAAGGAAGATGGAGGTCCTACTTAATGTTTTAAACACGAAGGAAGATGGAGGCCTACTTAATGTTTTAAAACACGAAGGAAGATGGAGGCCTACTTAATGTTTTAAAACACGAAGGAAGATGGAGGCCCTACTTAATGTTTTAAAACACAAAGGAAGATGGAGGCCCTACTTAATGTTTTAAAACACGAAGGAAGATGGAGACCTACTTAATGTTTTAAAACACGAAGGAAGATGGAGGCCTACTTAATGTTTTAAAACACGAAGGAAGATGGAGGCCTACTTAATGTTTTAAAACACGAAGGAAGATGGAGGCCTACTTAATGTTGTAAAACACGAAGGAAGATGGAGGTCTACTTAATGTTTTAAAACACGAAGGAAGATGGAAGATGGAGGCCTACTTAATGTTTTAAAACACGAAGGAAGATGGAGGCCTACTTAATGTTTTAAAACACGAAGGAAGATGGAGGCCTACTTAATGTTTTAAAACACGAAGGAAGATGAGGCCTACTTAATGTTTTAAAACACGAAGGAAGATGGAGGCCTACTTAATGTTTTAAAACACGAAGGAAGATGGAGGCCTACTTAATGTTTTAAAACACGAAGGAAGATGGAAGCCTACTTAATGTTTTAAAACACGAAGGAAGATGGAGGCCTACTTAATGTTTTAAAACACGAAGGAAGATGGAGGTCCTACTTAATGTTTTAAACACGAAGGAAGATGGAGGCCTACTTAATGTTTTAAAACACGAAGGAAGATGGAGGCCTACTTAATGTTTTAAAACACGAAGGAAGATGGAGGCCCTACTTAATGTTTTAAAACACAAAGGAAGATGGAGGCCCTACTTAATGTTTTAAAACACGAAGGAAGATGGAGACCTACTTAATGTTTTAAAACACGAAGGAAGATGGAGGCCTACTTAATGTTTTAAAACACGAAGGAAGATGGAGGCCTACTTAATGTTTTAAAACACGAAGGAAGATGGAGGCCTACTTAATGTTGTAAAACACGAAGGAAGATGGAGGTCTACTTAATGTTTTAAAACACGAAGGAAGATGGAAGATGGAGGCCTACTTAATGTTTTAAAACACGAAGGAAGATGGAGGCCTACTTAATGTTTTAAAACACGAAGGAAGATGGAGGTCCTACTTAATGTTTTAAAACACGAAGGAAGATGGAGGCCCTACTTAATGTTTTAAAACACGAAGGAAGATGGAGGACTACTTAATGTTTTAAAACACGAAGGAAGATGGAGGCCTACTTAATGTTTTAAAACACGAAGGAAGATGGAGGTCCTACTTAATGTTTTAAAACACGAAGGAAGATGGAAGATGGAGGCCTACTTAATGTTTTAAAACACGAAGGAAGATGGAGGCCTACTTAATGTTTTAAAACACGAAGGAAGATGGAGGCCTACTTAATGTTTTAAAACACGAAGGAAGATGGAGGTCCTACTTAATGTTTTAAAACACGAAGGAAGATGGAGGCCCTACTTAATGTTTTAAAACACGAAGGAAGATGGAGGCCTACTTAATGTTTTAAAACACAAAGGAAGATGGAGGCCTACTTAATGTTTTAAAACACGAAGGAAGATGGAGGTCTACTTAATGTTTTAAAAGACGAAGGAAGATGGAGGCCTACTTAATGTTTTAAAACACGAAGGAAGATGGAGGCCTACTTAATGTTTTAAAACACGAAGGAAGATGGAGGCCTACTTAATGTTTTAAAACACGAAGGAAGATGGAGGCCTACTTAATGTTTTAAAACACGAAGGAAGATGGAGGCCTACTTAATGTTGTAAAACACGAAGGAAGATGGAGGCCTACTTAATGTTTTAAAACACAAAGGAAGATGGAGGCCTACTTAATGTTTTAAAACACAAAGGAAGATGGAGGCCCTACTTAATGTTGTAAAACACGAAGGAAGATGGAGGCCTACTTAATGTTTTAAAACACGAAGGAAGATGGAGGCCCTACTTAATGTTGTAAAACACGAAGGAAGATGGAGGCCTACTTAATGTTTTAAAACACGAAGGAAGATGGAGGCCTACTTAATGTTTTAAAACACAAAGGAAGATGGAGGCCTACTTAATGTTGTAAAACACGAAGGAAGATGGAGGTCTACTTAATGTTTTAAAACACGAAGGAAGATGGAGGCCTACTTAATGTTTTAAAACACGAAGGAAGATGGAGGCCTACTTAATGTTTTAAAACACGAAGGAAGATGGAGGCCTACTTAATGTTTTAAAACACGAAGGAAGATGGAGGCCTACTTAATGTTTTAAAACACGAAGGAAGATGGAGGCCCTACTTAATGTTTTAAAACACGAAGGAAGATGGAGGCCTACTTAATGTTTTAAAAATATAATGTATCAAGGTAAGACCCAAGTGCAGACTGTGTTGAAGTAACGTTGTTTATTGCAACAACAGGAGCAGGCAAACGACAAAGGTCAAGGCAGGCAGGGGTCGATAATCCAGAGTAGAGGCAAAGGTACAGGACGGCAGACAGCCTCAGGGTCAGAGTTCAGTAATCCAGAGAGGGGCAAAGGTACAGGACGGCAGGCAGCCTCAGGGTCAGACAGAGTTCAGTAATCCAGAGAGGGGCAAAGGTACAGGACGGCAGGCAGGGATCAGTAATCCAGAGAGGGGCAAAGGTACAGGACGGCAGGCAGCCTCAGGATCAGGGGCAGGCAGAGTGGTCAGGCAGGCGGGTACAGGGGGTGGGTACAGGGTCAGGGTCAGGACGGGCAGAGTGGTCAGGCAGGCGGGCTCGGAGTCAGGACAGGCAAGGGTCAAAACCAGGAGGACGAGAAAAGAGAAATGTAGGAGTTGAGACAAAAAAAACGCTGGTTGGCTTGAACAAACAAGATGAACTGGCACAGACAGACAGAGAACACAGGTATAAATACCCAGGGGATAAGTGGGGAAGATGGGTGACACCTGGAGGGGGGTGGAGACAAGCACAAGGCCAAGGACAGGTGAAACAGATCAGGGCGTGACAAAAAACACAAAACATTCACATCCATGTTTACCTCTGTGCCAGACTTTTTGTGAAATGTAGTCTTTGCTGTACCCATTTGTTTGATTAATTGGTTCTTCATGGGGTCTGAGGGTGTATCCCAAATGACAGCCTAATACTTACATAGTGCACTACGTTGGACTAGAGTGCCGTGGGCCCTGAATAGACCCTATAAAGGGATTAGGATGCTGTCTGGGATGTAACACGAGCCATTAACTTCCTGCTTCGCTCTGGGAGTTTCCTGTATCGATCTACTGTGACTATTCTGCAAAGGGAGAAGGAGATGGGGGGGGGGGGGGGGGGGGGGGAGAGAAAGGGGGGAGAGAAAGGGGGAGGGAGAGGGGGGGGAGAGGCATTTGAAATGTTGAAATCTTTATTATTTTGGACATTTTGTGAGTGTAACGTTTACTGTAAATCTGTATTGTTTATTTCACTTTTGTTTATTATGTATTGCACTTGCTTTGGCAATGTTAACATATGTTTCCCATGCCAATAAAGCCCTTATATTGAAATTTAATTGAGAGGGAGGGAGAGAGAGAGGGGGAGAGAGGGGGAGGGGAGAGAGGGACTGAGAGAGGGAGGAGAGAGCGAGAGAGAGAGATGGAGTGGGAGGGGGAGGAGAAAGGGAGGAGGGAGTGAGAGAGAGGGAGTGAGTGAGAGGGAGGGAGAGAGAGGGGAGGGAGAGAGAGGGGAGGGGAGAGGGAGGGGGAGGAGAAAGGGAGGAGGGAGTGAGAGGGAGAGAGAGGGAGAGAGAGAGAGGGGGAGGAGAGAGGGAGGGGGAGGAGAAAGGGAGGAGGGAGTGAGAGGGAGAGAGAGAGAGAGGGGGAGTGAGTGAGAGAGAGGGAGGGGAGGCAGGGAGAGAGAGAGAGAGAGAGAGAGAGAGACAGAGGGAGACAGAGAGAGAGAGAGAGAGAGAGAGACAGAGAGAGAGGAGGGAGAAAGAGAGAGAGAGAGAGACACAGACAGAGGAGGGAGACAGAGAGAGAGGAGGGAGAAAGAGAGAGAGAGAGAGAGACAGAGAGAGAGGAGGGAGACAGAGAGAGAGGAGGGAGAAAGAGCGAGAGAGAGAGACAGAGAGAGAGGAGGGAGAAAGAGAGAAAGAGAGAGGGAGTGAGAGAGAGGGGGAGGGGAGGCAGGGAGAGAGCGAGAGAGAGGGAGTGAGTGAGAGGGAGGGAGATAGAGGGGGAGGAGAGAGAGAGAACAGTCGACCCAACTTTTCAGCATCAGTAGTCACTTTGACATCTCAAAGATTATGTTATGGTGTGGGAGTAGTACTGTAGTATTGTGGAGAGAGCCTAGATGCCAGTCGGTTTCTGCTCTCCTTAGGGAATTGTCATGTATGTTTGGCGAGATAGTGAGTAAAGAGGATTGTGTCTGTGTAGGAGGAGTATATTATAGGATTGTACAGGTCCATGTGTTGAATAACAATGTGTTCCCTCTTCAGTTTACAGCATAACTCTGTCTCTGACTTAGTCTAACAATGTGTTCCCTCTTCAGTTTACAGCATAACTCTGTCTCTGACTTACAGTCTAACAATGTGTTCCCTCTTCAGTTTACAGCATAACTCTGTCTCTGACTTGGTCTAACAATGTGTTCCCTCTTCAGTTTACAGCATAACTCTGTCTCTGACTTACAGTCTAACAATGTGTTCCCTCTTCCGTTTACAGCATAACTCTGTCTCTGACTTACAGTGTAACAGTGTGTTCCCTCTTCAGTTTACAGCATAACTCTGTCTCTGACTTGGTCTAACAATGTGTTCCCTCTTCAGTTTACAGCATAACTCTGTCTCTGACTTGGTCTAACAATGTGTTCCCTCTTCAGTTTACAGCATAACTCTGTCTCTGACTTACAGTCTAACATGCCAGAGTGATTCTGTTCTGTAGACAGAGATAGAGAAGGAGAAAGTTCTATAGTTCTGTGTTGGTGGGAAATATCACCCTGGCTGGTTATGAATGGAACAGGGTTTTCCTTAGCCGGTAATTGCTGGCTTTTGGCCGATAAAACAAAGGAATAGCCGGTTAATACTATTAATGCCTGGCCCGGGAGAATAACATCCCCATGTTGCCTGGCCCAGGAGAATAACAACCCCATGTTGCCTGGCCCAGGAGAATAACAACCCCATGTTGCCTGGCCCAGGAGAATAACAACCCCATGTTGCCTGGCCCAGGAGAATAACAACCCCATGTTGCCTGGCCCAGGAGAATAACAACCCCATGTTGCCTGGCCCGGGAGAATAACAACTTCATGTTGCCTGGCCCGGGAGAATAACAACCCCATGTTGCCTGGCCCAGGAGAATAACAACCTCATGTTGCCTGGCCCAGGAGAATAACAACCCTGTTGCCTGGCCCAGGAGAATAACAACCCTGTTGCCTGGCCCGGGAGAATAACAACTTCATGTTGCCTGGCCCAGGAGAATAACAACCCCATGTTGCCTGGCCCAGGAGAATAACAACCCCATGTTGCCTGGCCCAGGAGAATAACAACCTCATGTTGCCTGGCCCAGGAGAATAACATCCCCATGTTGCCTGGCCCAGGAGAATAACAACCCCATGTTGCCTGGCCCAGGAGAATAACATCCCCATGTTGCCTGGCCCAGGAGAATAACAACCCCATGTTGCCTGGCCCAGGAGAATAACATCCCCATGTTGCCTGGCCCAGGAGAATAACAACCCCATGTTGCCTGGCCCAGGAGAATAACATCCCCATGTTGCCTGGCCCAGGAGAATAACAACCCCATGTTGCCTGGCCCAGGAGAATAACAACCCCATGTTGCCTGGCCCAGGAGAATAACAACCCCATGTTGCCTGGCCCAGGAGAATAACATCCCCATGTTGCCTGGCCCAGGAGAATAACAACCCCATGTTGCCTGGCCCAGGAGAATAACAACCTCATGTTGCCTGGCCCAGGAGAATAACAACCCCATGTTGCCTGGCCCAGGAGAATAACAACCCCATGTTGCCTGGCCCAGGAGAATAACAACCCCATGTTGCCTGGCCCAGGAGAATAACAACCCCATGTTGCCTGGCCCAGGAGAATAACAACCCCATGTTGCCTGGCCCAGGAGAATAACAACTTCATGTTGCCTGGCCCAGGAGAATAACAACCCCATGTTGCCTGGCCCAGGAGAATAACAACCCCATGTTGCCTGGCCCAGGAGAATAACATCCCCATGTTGCCTGGCCCAGGAGAATAACAACCCCATGTTGCCTGGCCCAGGAGAATAACAACCCCATGTTGCCTGGCCCTGGAGAATAACAACCCCATGTTGCCTGGCCCAGGAGAATAACAACCCCATGTTGCCTGGCCCAGGAGAATAACATCCCCATGTTGCCTGGCCCAGGAGAATAACAACCCCATGTTGCCTGCCCCAGGAGAATAACAACCCCATGTTGCCTGGCCCGGGAGAATAACAACCTCATGTTGCCTGGCCCAGGAGAATAACAACCCCATGTTGCCTGGCCCAGGAGAATAACAACCCCATGTTGCCTGGCCCAGGAGAATAACAACCCCATGTTGCCTGGCCCAGGAGAATAACAACCCCATGTTGCCTGGCCCAGGAGAATAACAACCTCATGTTGCCTGGCCCAGGAGAATAACAACCCCATGTTGCCTGGCCCAGGAGAATAACAACCTCATGTTGCCTGGCCCAGGAGAATAACATCCCCATGTTGCCTGGCCCAGGAGAATAACAACCCCATGTTGCCTGGCCCAGGAGAATAACAACCCCATGTTGCCTGGCCCAGGAGAATAACATCCCCATGTTGCCTGGCCCAGGAGAATAACAACCCCATGTTGCCTGGCCCAGGAGAATAACAACCCCATGTTGCCTGGCCCAGGAGAATAACAACCCCATGTTGCCTGGCCCAGGAGAATAACAACCCCATGTTGCCTGGCCCAGGAGAATAACAACCCCATGTTGCCTGGCCCAGGAGAATAACAACCCCATGTTGCCTGGCCCAGGAGAATAACAACCTCATGTTGCCTGGCCCAGGAGAATAACAACCCCATGTTGCCTGGCCCAGGAGAATAACAACCCCATGTTGCCTGGCCCAGGAGAATAACAACCCCATGTTGCCTGGCCCAGGAGAATAACAACCCCATGTTGCCTGGCCCAGGAGAATAACCATCCCATGTTGCCTGGCCCAGGAGAATAACAACCCCATGTTGCCTGGCCCAGGAGAATAACAACCCCATGTTGCCTGGCCCAGGAGAATAACAACCTCATGTTGCCTGGCCCAGGAGAATAACAACCCCATGTTGCCTGGCCCAGGAGAATAACATCCCCATGTTGCCTGGCCCAGGAGAATAACAACCCCATGTTGCCTGGCCCAGGAGAATAACATCCCCATGTTGCCTGGCCCAGGAGAATAACAACCCCATGCTGCCTGGCCCAGGAGAATAACAACCCCATGTTGCCTGGCCCAGGAGAATAACAACCCCATGTTGCCTGGCCCAGGAGAATAACAACCCCATGTTGCCTGGCCCAGGAGAATAACAACCCCATGTTGCCTGGCCCAGGAGAATAACAACCCCATGTTGCCTGGCCCAGGAGAATAACAACCCCATGTTGCCTGGCCCAGGAGAATAACAACCCCATGTTGCCTGGCCCAGGAGAATAACAACCCCATGTTGCCTGGCCCAGGAGAATAACAACCCCATGTTGCCTGGCCCAGGAGAATAACAACCCCATGTTGCCTGGCCCAGGAGAATAACAACCCCATGTTGCCTGGCCCAGGAGAATAACAACCCCATGTTGCCTGGCCCAGGAGAATAACAACCTCATGTTGCCTGGCCCAGGAGAATAACAACCCCATGTTGCCTGGCCCAGGAGAATAACAACCCCATGTTGCCTGGCCCAGGAGAATAACAACCCCATGTTGCCTGGCCCAGGAGAATAACAACCCCATGTTGCCTGGCCCAGGAGAATAACAACCCCATGTTGCCTGGCCCAGGAGAATAACAACCTCATGTTGCCTGGCCCAGGAGAATAACAACCCCATGTTGCCTGGCCCAGGAGAATAACAACCCCATGTTGCCTGGCCCAGGAGAATAACAACCCCATGTTGCCTGGCCCAGGAGAATAACAACCCCATGTTGCCTGGCCCAGGAGAATAACATCCCCATGTTGCCTGGCCCAGGAGAATAACATCCCCATGTTGCCTGGCCCAGGAGAATAACAACCCCATGTTGCCTGGCCCAGGAGAATAACAACCCCATGTTGCCTGGCCCAGGAGAATAACAACCCTGTTGTAAAATAAAGTATTTTTTAATTACAACATTTATCTCAAATTAACCCTCCACTGTTGGGAGATTTGGAAAGCAAATAAATCAACAATATAATCATAATTTTTGTAAAAATAATAATCTTTGACTTACAATCTGTAGATTCTATGCATTCAGAAAGGTACAGCATGTACGTGAAACATCACAGAAAAATACGTGTACAAAACATTAAGAACACCTTCCTAATATTGAGTTACACCCCATGTTGCCTGCAGAACAGCCTCAGTTCGTCGGGGTATGGACTACAAGGTGTTGAAAGCGTTCCACAGGGAAGCTGGCCCATGTTGACTCCCACAGCTGTGTCAAGTTGGCTGGAAGTCCTTTTGGTGGTGGACCATTCTTGATACACACGGGACAAACTGTTGAGCGTGAAAAACCCAGCAGCGTTGCAGTTCTTGACCCAAACCGATGTGTCTGGCTCCTACTACCAAACCCCGTTCAAAGACACATAAATATTTTGTCTTGTCCATTCACCCCCTGAATGACACACATACACAATCCATGTTTTAATTATCTCAAGGCTAAAAAAATCCCTCTTTAACCCGTCTCCTCCCCTTTCATCTACACTGATTGAAGTGAATTTAACAGGTGACATCAATAAGGGGTCATAGCTTTCACCTGGATTCACCTGGTCAGTCTGTCATGGAAAGAGAAGGTGTTCCTAATATTTTGTGGTTTGGTTGATAGGTGGGATGAACTGAGGGTAGCTGAGGGGTGGGGTTAAGGTGATAGGTGGGGTGGACTGAGAGTAGCTGAGGGGTGGGGTTAAGGTGATAGGTGGGATGGACTGAGAATAGTTGAGGAGTGGGTGTTAAGTTGATAGGTGGGATGGACTGAGAGTATATGTTTTTGTCTACCTGGATGTGATGTGTGTCCAGTAACTAGACTCTAGCCACGTGGACATCTTCATCATCATTACTGAACATACAGCCCATTTGGATAGAAAGAGAGTGGCATGTAGGTAGATGTGTTTAGAGAGAGATAGTGTCATGTAGGTAGATGTGTTTAGAGAGAGATAGTGTCATGTAGGTAGATGTGTTTAGAGAGATAGTGTCATGTAGGTAGATGTTTTTAGAGAGAGATAGTGGCATGTAGGTAGATGTGTTTAGAGAGAGATAGTGTCATGTAGTTAGATGTGTTTAGAGAGAGATAGTGTCATGTAGGTAGATGTGTTTAGAGAGAGATAGTGTCATGTAGTTAGATGTGTTTAGAGAGAGATAGTGTCATGTAGGTAGGTAGATGTGTTTAGAGAGAGATAGTGTCATGTAGGTAGGTAGATGTGTTTAGAGAGAGATAGTGCCATGTAGGTAGATGTGTTTAGAGAGAGATAGTGTCATGTAGGTAGATGTGTTTAGAGAGAGATAGTGTCATGTAGGTAGATGTGTTTAGAGAGAGATAGTGCCATGTAGGTAGACGTGTTTAGAGAGAGATAGTATTCATGTAGGTAGATGTGTTTAGAGAGAGATAGTGTCATGAAGGTAGATGTGTTTAGAGAGAGATAGTGTCATGTAGGTAGATGTGTTTAGAGAGAGATAGCGTCATGTAGGTATGTAGATGTGTTTATAGAGAGATAGTGGCATGTAGGTAGATGTGTTTAGAGAGAGATAGTGGCATGTAGGTAGGTAGATGTGTTTAGAGAGAGATAGTGTCATGTAGGTAGGTAGATATGTTTAGAGAGAGATAGTGTCATGTAGGTAGATATGTTTAGAGAGAGATAGTGTCATGTAGGTAGATGTGTTTAGAGAGAGATAGTGTCATGTAGGTAGATGTGTTTAGAGAGAGATAGTGCCATGTAGGTAGATGTGTTTAGAGAGAGATAGTGTCATGTAGGTAGATGTGTTTAGAGAGAGATAGTGCCATGTAGGTAGATGTGTTTAGAGAGAGATAGTGTCATGTAGGTAGATGTGTTTAGAGAGATAGTGTCATGTAGGTAGATGTGTTTAGAGAGAGATAGTGTCATGTAGGTAGATGTGTTTAGAGAGAGATAGTGCCATGTAGGTAGATGCGTTTAGAGAGAGATAGTGCCATGTAGGTAGATGTGTTTAGAGAGAGATAGTGCCATGTAGGTAGATGTGTTTAGAGAGAGATAGTGGCATGTAGGTAGGTAGATGTGTTTAGAGAGAGATAGTGTCATGTAGGTAGATGTGTTTAGAGAGAGATAGTGCCATGTAGGTAGATGTGTTTAGAGAGAGATAGTGCCATGTAGGTAGATGTGTTTAGAGAGAGATAGTGGCATGTAGGTAGGTAGATGTGTTTAGAGAGAGATTGTGTCATGTAGGTAGATGTGTTTAGAGAGAGATAGTGCCATGTAGGTAGATGTGTTTAGAGAGAGATAGTGTCATGAAGGTAGATGTGTTTAGAGAGAGATAGTGTCATGTAGGTAGATGTGTTTAGAGAGAGATAGCGTCATGTAGGTAGATGTGTTTAGAGAGAGATAGCATCATGTAGGTATGTAGATGTGTTTAGAGAGAGATAGTGGCATGTAGGTAGATGTGTTTAGAGAGAGATAGTGGCATGTAGGTAGGTAGATGTGTTTAGAGAGAGATAGTGTCATGTAGGTAGGTAGATATGTTTAGAGAGAGATAGTGTCATGTGGGTAGATATGTTTAGAGAGAGATAGTGTCATGTAGGTAGATGTGTTTAGAGGGAGATCGTGTCATGTAGGTAGATGTGTTTAGAGAGAGATAGTGTCATGTAGGTAGATGTGTTTAGAGAGAGATAGTGCCATGTAGGTAGATGTGTTTAGAGAGAGATAGTGTCATGTAGGTAGATGTGTTTAGAGAGAGATAGTGCCATGTAGGTAGATGTGTTTAGAGAGAGATAGTGTCATGTAGGTAGATGTGTTTAGAGAGAGATAGTGTCATGTAGGTAGATGTGTTTAGAGAGATAGTGTCATGTAGGTAGATGTGTTTAGAGAGAGATAGTGTCATGTAGGTAGATGTGTTTAGAGAGATAGTGTCATGTAGGTAGATGTGTTTAGAGAGAGATAGTGTCATGTAGGTAGATGTTTTAGAGAGAGATAGTGCCATGTATGTAGATGTGTTTAGAGAGAGATAGTGTCATGTAGGTAGATGTGTTTAGAGAGAGATAGTGTCATGTAGGTAGATGTGTTTAGAGAGAGATAGTGTCATGTAGGTAGATGTTTTTAGAATGTACATACAACAAGAATCTGTAAAAAACTAAGTTTATTTTTGGATGGGCCAATACAAATAAAATATATATTTTTTTAATTGATGGAAATACATTTGACCGCCATGCTTATCGGTTTATAGGTTAATTTACAGTACCAGTCAAAGGTTTGGACACACCTACTCATGTAAGGTAATCTGATGCAGCACTCCATCACTCTCCTTCTTGGTCAAATAGCCCTTACACAGCCTGGAGGTGTGTTGGGTCATTGTCCTGTTGAACAACAAATGATAGTTCCACTAAGTGCAAACCAGATGGGATGGCGTATCGCTGCAGAATGCTGTGGTAGACATGCTGGTTAAGTGTGCTTTGAATTCTAAATAAATCACTGACAGTGTTGCCAGCAAAGCACCCCCACACCCCCACACCATAACACCTCCTCCTCCATGGTTCACGGTGGGAAATACACATGCAGAGATCATCCGTTCACCTACTGCGTCTCACAAAGACACGGTGGTTGGAACCAAAAATCTAAAATTTCGACTCATCAGACAAATGGACAGATTTCCACCGGTCTAATGTCCATTGCTCTTTTTTCTTGGCCTAAGCAAGTCTTTTCTTCTTATTGGGCTAGGGGGCAGTATTTTGACGTCTGGATGAAAAGCGTGCCAAAAGTAAACTGCCTGTTACTCAGGCCCAGAAGCTAGGATATGCATATAATTGGTAGATTTTGATAGAAAACACTCTAAAGTTGCTAAAACTGTCAAAATAATGTCTGTGAGTATAACATAACTGATATGGCAGGCAAAAACCCGAGGACAAACCATCCAAAAAAAAGTATAATTTCAGCCTACCACTGTTTCCAATGGCTGTCATGTTTATTATGAGGCGAAAACCTCCCAGATTGCAGTTCCTAGGGCTTCCACTAGATGTCAACAGTCTTTAGAAAGAGTTTCAGGTTTGTTTTTGGAAAAATTAGCTAGAAATTGTAGTTTTTCTAAGTGGCTCCCATTTTGGCTGTAGTGTTTTCATGTGCGTGGATGAGAGTGTGTTCTTTGTTGTTTATCTCTGGCAAAGACAATAACGATTCTCCATCTTCAATTTTATCGTTTATTTACGTATTAGGGTACCTGATTATAAACGTTGTTTGACTTGTTTGGAGAAGTTTATTGGTAACGTTTGGGATTCATTTTGTATGCATTTTGATGGAGGGAAACTGGGTGGATTATTGACTGAAGCGCGCCAGCTAAACAGAGTTTTTGGGGAATAAAAGAAGGATATTATCGAACAAAACGACAATATGTGATGTTTCTGGGACCTTTTGGAGTGCCAACAGAAGAAGATATTCAAAGGTAAGGCATTTATTATATCGCTATTTCTGACTTTCGTGGCCTAGTTGAAATATGTTTTTCATGCTTTTGTATGCGGGGCGCTGTCGGCTGGATTAGCAAGTAGTTAAGCTTTATTTTGATGTTTGACCCTTGTATTTTCATGAATGTTAAATATTTCTATTTCTCTCATTTTAATTTGGCGCTCTGCAATTTCACCGGATGTTGTCGAGCTGGGTCGCTAGCAGAACGCCTGCTCCAGAAAGGTTTTTAGTAGTGGTTTCTTTGCAGCAATTCGACCATGAAGACCTGCTTCACACAGTCTGCTCTGAACAGTTGATGTTGAGATGTGTCTGTTACTTGAACTCTGTGAAGCATTTATTTGGGCTGCAATTTCTGAGGCTGGTAACTCTAATGACCTTATCCTCTGCAGCAGATGTAACTCTGGGTCTTCCTCTCCTGTGGCGGTCCTCATGAGAGCCAGTTTCATCATAGCGCTTGATGGTTTTTGCAACTTCACTTGAAGAAACTTTAAAAGTTCTTGAAATTTTCCAGATTGACAGACCTTCATGTCTTAAAGTAACGATGGACTGTCGTTTCTCTTTGCTTATTTGAGCTGTTCTTGTCATAATATGGACTTGGTCTTTTACCAAATAGGGCTATCTTCTGTTTACCACCCCTACCTTGTCACAACACAATTGATTGGCTCAAACGCATTAAGAAGGAAGGAAATTCCACAAATTAACTTTTAACAAGGCACACCTGTTAATTGAAATGCATTCCAGGTGACTAACCCATGAAGATGGTTGAGAGAATGCCAAGAGTGTACAAAGCTGTCATCAAGGTAAAGAGTGGCTACTTTGAAGAATCTCAAATATAAAATATATTTTTATATGTTTAACACTTTTTTTTTGGTTACTACATGATTCCATATGTGTTATTTCATAGTTTTGATGTCTTCACTATTATTCTACAATGTAGAAAATAGTAAAAATAAAGAAAAACCCTTGAATGAGTAGGTGTTTCCTAACTTCTGACTGGTACTGTACATCATTTAGTGGAATTTAATTGGCGCTTGTGAATTTCCTTTAGTCATCATGTATCTTATTTATCACACAGCGTACAGAGCCTATTTTGCGTGGAATATCACATCATATATCTAGCAGCTGCTCAGCTGGTTGCTGCTAGAGTGAAACGTTATACAATATAAACCCAGGCATTGGGCAACAATTCTAAATTTAATTGCGTGTCAAAAACTGTTTTGATGGCCACGATGAGAAAGTGCTACCGTAACACTCAAAATGGCCGCTGGGTCCACCCAACATGGAATGTTGACTTGAATATGACTGTCCACTCTAAACTTAACACCCCACTGAGATTGACCTAATTAGCAACGTCCTGGAAGTAGGAAGGAGAGGGATTTTAAATGGTAAAGACAGAACATGGCTGTCACTATAGATTTAGACAATTGCTTGTGCTTAGGTTCTTCTCTATGGGCTGTAGCGTCTAAAAAGCAGAGCGAAGACGGAGATGAACATAATTACTTGGAGTCGGAAAAAAAAGACTTGAATGTCAAAGTTTTAGATGACTTAGTTTAGCATCTATTACTACTTGTCTCGCCTGCTCCCGCTCTCCCTCCCTCGAGGGCCCCAGACTGCCTATCAATTACGCACACCTGTCGCCTTCGTTACGCGCACCTGCGCCTCATTGAACCCACCTGAAATCTATCGCTATTTGATTGGCTCCTCTTTATCTGTCTGTTCCTTCTGTTTCATCCCCGTGTCTGCATTGATGTCGTTACTTTCACCCCTCCCCAGACGCTGTTCCTTCTGTTTCATCCCCGTGTCTGCATTGATGTCGTTACTTTCACCCCTCCCCAGACGCTGTTCCTGTCCTGTTTCATGTATGTTACATATTAAAAGTTCTCTCTGTATCTGATTCCTGTCTCCAGCGTCAATTCACGCACTACTAGGCTTAGTAGCTCTAAAGGCTTTTTATTAGAGTGTGTGTGTGTGTGTGTGTGTGTGTGTGTGTGTGTGTGTGTGTGTGTGTGTGTGTGTGTGTGTGTGTGTGTGTGTGTGTGTGTGTGTGTGTGTGTGTGTGTGTGTGTGTGTGTGTGTGTGCTGCATGCTTAGTAGTTGTGTCTGTGTGTCTCCTCTTCAGATCTCATCTGAAAACAGTGACCTAGATATCATCTCCCAGAGCAGATAAAACTATTCCGTCTGAAAGACCAGAGAGACCATCAATCTGTTCTCTTCATAAAGACCAGAGACCAGAGAGACCATCAATCTGTTCTCTTCTGAAAGACCAGAGAGACCATCAATCTGTTCTCTTCTGAAAGACCAGAGAGACCATCAATATGTTCTCTTCTGAAAGACCAGAGTCCAGAGAGACCATCAATCTGTTCTTTTCTGAAAGACCAGAGAGACCATCAATCTGTTCTCTTCTGAAAGACCAGAGAGACCATCAATATGTTCTCTTCTGAAAGACCAGAGACCAGAGAGACCATCAATCTGTTCTCTTCTGAAAGTCGGGATGAAGCTCCTTCTCCTCAGATCTGGGTTCAAATACTACTTTAAATCATTTCTAATTCCTTGAGCTTGCTGTTTGCAATGAACCAATAGAAAAGTCAAAACACCAGCACCACACCTATCAGGTCTGCTTTTCCTACGTTTCACGGACAAGTCTACACCTGTTGTATTCGGTGCACTTTACAAATAACATTTGATTTGATTGTCAGTGTCACGTTCCTGACCTGTTTTCTTTTCTTTTGTCTTGTATTTATTTAGTTGGTCAGGGCGTGAGTTGGGTGGGTTTGTCTATGTGTGATTTTCTATGTTGGGATGTTTGTGTTCGGCCGGGTATGATTCTCAATCAGAGGCAGCTGTCAATCGTTGTCCCTGATTGAGAATCATACTTAGGCAGCCTGGGTTTCACGTGTGTGGTGTGGGTGTTTGTTTCCGTGTTTGTATTCGTGCCACACGGGACTGTTGTCGGTTGTTTCATTTTGTTATTTTGTTTCATGTTAGTGTTCAGTTTCGATTTAATAAATTATCATGAGCACTACCCACTCTGCGTGTTGGTCCGATCCATGCTCCTCCTCGTCTGAGGAGGAGAACGACTATGACGACCGTTACAGAAACACCCACCCCAAAAGGATCAAGCAGAGTGGGAACAGACAGCAGCAGCAGCAGAGACCGAGGACACAGGACTCGTGGACTTGGGAGGAGATCCTGGACGGCAAAGGACCCTGGGCTCAGCCAGGGGAATATCGCCGTCCCAAGGCGGAGTTGGAGGCAGCGAAGGCAGAGAGGCGCTGGTATGAGGAGGCAGCGCGGCGACGCGGTTGGGAGCCCGAGAGTCAGACCCAAAAATGTATTGGGGGGGGGGGGGGGGGGGGGGCACACGCGGAGTGTGGCAAAGCCGGGTAGGATACCTGAGCCAACTCCCCGTGCTTACCGTGGATTGAGAGGGCGTCGTACTGGTCAGACACCGTGTTATGGAGGAAAAAGCGCACGGTGTCCCCAGTACGCGTGCTTAGTCCAGTGCGGGCTATTCCACCTTGCCGCACTGGCCGGGCTAGGTTGGGCATCGAGCCGGGTGTCATGAAGCCGGCCCAACGCATCTGGCCTCCAGTGCGTCTCCTCGGGCCGGCGTACATGGCACCAGCCTTACAAATGGTGTCCCCGGTTCGCCAGCATAGCCCAGTGCGGGTTTTTCCACCTCGCCGCACTGGCAGGGCTACGGGGACCATTCAACCTGGTAAGGTTGGGCAGGCTCGGTGCTCAAGAGCGCGTGTCCTCCTTCACGGTCCGGTTTTTCCGGTGCCACCTCCACATACCAGTCCTCCGGTGGCAGCCCCCCGCACCAGGCTGTCTTTCCGTCTTCTCTCTCCAGTTGCTCCCACCTGTCCAGCGCTGTCAGAGCCTTCCTCCTCTCCAGCGCAGCCAGTGTCTGAGCTGCCTGCCTGCCTGCCCAGCGCTGTCTGAACTGTCTGCCTGCCCAGCGCTGTCTGAACTGCCTGCCTGCCCAGCGCTGTCTGAGCTGCCTGCCTGCCCAGCGCTGTCCGTCTGTCCCGAGCCGTCAGAGCTGCCCGTCTGTACTGAGTCTTCAAAGCCGCCCGTCTGTACTGAGCCTTCAAAGCCGCCCGTCTGTACTGAGCCTTCAAAGCCGCCCGTCTGTCCTGAGCCTTCAGAGCCGTCTGCCAGACAGGAGCCGCTAGAGCCTTCCGCCAGACAGGAGCCGCTAGAGCCTTCCGCCAGACAGGAGCCGCTAGAGCCTTCCGCCAGACAGGAGCAGCCAGAGCCGTCCAGCCAGGACCAGCCAGAGCCGTCCAGCCAGGACCAGCCAGAGCCGTCCAGCCAGGACCAGCCAGAGCCAGCCAGCCAGGATCCAACAGCCAGAGCCAGCCAGCCAGGATCCGCCAGGGCCGCCAGCCAGCCAGGATCCGCCAGGGCCGCCAGCCAGCCAGGATCCGCCAGGGCCGCCAGCCAGCCAGGATCCGCCAGAGCCAGCCAGCCAGGAGCTGCCAGAGCCAGCCAGCCAGGAGCTGCCAGAGCCAGCCAGCCAGGACAGTTTAAAACTGGACAGTTTTATCTCCATCTCTTCATTCAAAGACTCAATCATGGACACTCTTACTGACAGTTGTGGCTGCTTTGTGTGATGTATTGTTGTCTCTACCTGCTTGCCCTTTGTGCTGTTGTCTGTGCCCAATAATGTTTTACCATGTTTTGTGCTGCTATCATGTTGTGCTGCTACCAAGTTGTTGTCATGTTGTGTTGTCACCATGCTGTTTTGTCATGTATTGCTGCCTTGCTATGTTGCTGTCTTAGGTCTCTCTTTATGTAGTGTTGTGGGTTCTCTCCTGTCGTGATGTGTGTTTTGTCCTATATTTTTATTGAATGTATTTTTAATCCCAGCCCCCGGCCTTTTGCCTTGCCTTGCCTTTTGGTAGAATAAGAATTAGTTCTTAACTGACTGTCCTAGTTAAATAAAGGTTAAATAAATAACATTTAAAAAAATTGAGAAACACGTGATTGTACACAAATGTAAGCAAGGTCTGAAGTTGTTATATTTTAGTCAAACATTATATCTGTTTGGGATTCTTGCGGTCAATTTCTGGCCCCCCGACGATGATCCCTGACATAGACTGACCAGGTGAATCCAGGTGACAACTAAGATCCCTTATTGATGTCACTTGTTAAATCCACTTTCAATCAGTGTAAATGAAGGGAAGGAGACAGGTTAAAGACGGATTTTCAAGCCTTCATACAATTGAGGCATGGATTGTGTATGTGTGCCATTGAGACGGTGAATAGGGCAAGACAAAATATTTAAGTGCCTTTTAACGGGGTTTGGTAGTAGGTGCCAGACACATCGGTTTGAGTCGAGAACTGCAACGCTGCTGGGTTTTTCACGCTCAACAGTTTCCCGTGTTGCATCAAGAATGGTCCACCACCCAAAGAACGAACAAATTGAGGCAGTTCTAAGGGGGGGGACTCAATATTAGGAAGGTGTTTTTAATGTACACTGTATACCTCAATACCTGTATACAACATATTAATAAATGTAGCCAAGAATGCACAACACATGACTTGGCTAGTTACCAATCAGCCTACATGGAGCAGAAAAACAGCTAGTTGAATTTCTAGCTATCAGGAAGCCGATTCTAGATGTAATTTTGGATTGGAGATGCTTAATGTGAGTCTGGAAGGAGAGTTTACAGTCTAACCAGACACCTAGGTATTTGTAGTTGTCCACATATTCTAAGTCAGAACCGTCCAGAGTAGTGATGCTAGGCAGGTGAGGGCAGCGATAAGTTGAAGATCATGCATTTCGTTTTACTTGCATTTAACTTCTTATGGATGAGAGGCGCTATTTCCACGTTCGGATGAAAAGCGTGCCCAGAGTAAACTGCCTGCTACTCAGGCCCAGAAGCTGAAATATGCATATTATTATATGGATAGAAAACACTCTGAAGTTTCTAAAACTGTTTGAATGATGTCTGTGAGTATAACAGAACCCACATGGCAGGCAAAAACCTGAGAAAAAATCCAACCAGGAAGTGGGAAATCTGACGTTTGTAGTTTTTTCAAGTGATTGCCTATCCAATATACAGTGTAAATGGGGTCATATTGTACTTCCTAAGGCTTCCACTAGATGTCAACAGTCTTTAGAACCTTGTTTCAGGCTTCTACTATGAAGGGGGAGTGAATAAGAGATGTTTGAACCAAAGGTCTGGCAGAAGGCCGTGAGAGCGAGCTGCGTTCCTTTTTATTTCTAAAGACAAAGGAATTGTCCGGTTGGAATATTTATTATTGGAGATTTAAGATAAAAACATCCAAAAGATTGATTCTATACATCGCTTGACATGTTTCTACGAACCTTAATGGAACTGTTTTGACTTTTCGTCTGGACTAAGTGCCTGCGCCTAGTGAATTTGGATTTGTGAACTAAATGCGCAAACAAAAAGGAGGTATTTGGACATAAATGATGGACTTTATCGAACAAAACAAACATTTATTGTGGAACTGGGATTCCTGGGAGTGAATTCCGATGAAGATCATCAAAGGTAAGTGAATATTTATAATGCTATTTCTGACTTCTGTTGACTCCACAACATGGCGGGTATCTGTATGGCTTGTTTTGGTGTCTGAGCGCTGTACTCAGATTATTCCATGTTGTGCTTTCGCTGTAAAGCTTTTTTGAAATCTGACACAGCGGTTGCATTAAGGAGGAAATATATCTTTAATTCCATGCACTTGTATTTTCATCAACATTTATGATGAGTATTTCTGTAAATTTATGTGGCTCTCTGCAAAATCACCGGATGTTTTAGAAGCAAAACATTACTGAACATGACGCGTCAATGTAAACTGAGATTGTTGGATATAAATATGAACTTTATCGAACAAAACATACATGTATTGTGTAACATGAAGTCCTATGAGTGCCATCTGATGAAGATCATCAAAAGTTAGTGATTCATTTTATCTCTATTTCTGCTTTTTGTAACTCGTCTCTTTGGCTGGAAAAATGGCTGTGTTTTTTGTGACTAGGCACTGACCTAACATAATCGCATGGTATTCTTTCGTCGTAAAGCCTTTTTGAAATTGGACACTGTGGTGGGATTAACAACAAGTGTATCTTTAAAATGGTGTATAATACTTGTATGTTTGAGGAATTTTAATTATGAGATTTCTGTTGTTTGAATTTGGCACCCTGAATGAAGTGAGCGGCCTTGGAAAACCGGACGACCACAGACAGGATGGCAGTGTTGCCCTCAGACAGTGGGAGACCCTTTACGAAATCCAGAGATATGTAGAACCAGGGACGGTGAGGGACAGGCAGTGGTTGCAGAAGACCAGCCGGAGTTTGGCGAGGAGTCTTATTCTGAGCACAGACCGTGCAGGCGGAGACAAACGCGGCGACGTCCGGAACCATTGTAGGCCACCAAAAGCGGTCTCGCATGAAGGCCAGGGTCCGACGGGAGCCTGGGTGGCAGGCAAGCCTGGAGGAATGGGCCCACTCCAGGACCGCAGAGTGGACAGCGTCAGGGACAACATCCGATTATCAGGGCCACCCCCAGGGTTCGGCTGGGACCGCTGCACCTCCCGAACCTGTTTCCCTGTACCCCAGATGAGTGCCGTCACCAGGCACGAGGTGGGAAGGATGGTCTTGGGCCCTGGAGTGTTACCCGTGGGGCTATAGCGGCGGGATAGTGCATAGAGCTTGACGTTCTTGGATCACAGACAGTACGAGAGCGAGAAGTTGATTGGCGGTGCGGATATACTCTACGTTCTCGTGGTTGGTCCACATGATGAATGGGTGTTCCGCCCCCTCCAGCCAGTGCCTCCATTCCTCCAACGCCATCTTCACTGCGAGAAGCTCACGTTTCCCGACATTGTAGTTCCTTTCCGTGGCTTTGAGGCGGTGGGAGAAGAAGGCACAGGGATGTAGCTTGAGGTCCAGGGCAAAACGCTGAGACATGACTACCCCCACTCCGACATCAGAAGCCTCGGCCTCCACCACGAACTGACGGGAAGGGTCCAGATGAACCAAGATAGGAGCTGTGGTGAAGTGATGTTTGAGGTCCCGGAACACCCGGGACCTCTAACCTTTATTTAACTAGGCAAGTCAGTTTTAAGATCAAATTACTATTTACAATGACAGCCTAGGAACAGTGGATTAACTGCCTTGTTCAGGGGCAGAATGACAGATTTTACCTTGTCAGCTCTGGGATTCGATCTAGCGACCTTTTTCACTGTCTTTTTACTGTTGTTTTTATTTCTTTACTTACCAATTGTTCACCTAATAGCTTTTTGAAAACAACACATGTTGTTTTCAGCATTTCACTGTAAGGTCTACACATGTTGTTTTCAGCATTTCACTGTAAGGTCTACACATGTTGTTTTCAGCATTTCACTGTAAGGTCTACACATGTTGTTTTCAGCATTTCACTGTAAGGTCTACACATGTTGTTTTCAGCATTTCACTGAAAGGTCTACACATGTTGTTTTCAGCATTTCACTGAAAGGTCTACACATGTTGTTTTCAGCATTTCACTGAAAGGTCTACACATGTTGTTTTAAGCATTTCACTGAAAGGTCTACACATGTTGTTTTCGGCGCACGTGACAAATAAACTTTGATTTGATTTGGCCCAACGCTCTAACCTCTAGGCTACCTGCCGCCCCGGTAAGGTCAAATGGCATGACCAGATACTCATATGACCGCTGGCCATGTTGAAGGCTGTCTTCCACTCGTCCCTTTCCCGTATCCGCACCAGGTGGTAGGCGTTCCGTAGATCCAGGAAAACACAGTGGCCCCCTGGAGCGGCTCGAAGGCCGAGGAGATGAGGGGTAGCGGGTAGTGGTCTTCATCGTTATGTCATTGAAAACACAGTGGCCCCCTGGAGCGGCTCGAAGGCCGAGGAGATGAGGGGTAGCGGGTAGCGGTCTTCATCGTTATGTCGTTGAGACCCCGGTAGCCGATGCACATGCGCAGGGTCTTGTCCTTTATCTCCATGAAGAAGAAGTAGGCGCCGGTGGGAGAAGAAGAGGGACAGATGAATCCTGCAGCAATAGAGTCCCCAATGTAGGTCTCCATCGCTTTGGTCTCTGGTCCCGACAGAGATTACAGTAGTCCCTGGGGCGGAGTCGTGCTAGGGAGAAGGTCAATCCCACAGTCTTAAGGTCAGTGCGGTGGGAACGGAGTGGCCCGGGCCTTGTTGAACACCTCCCAGACGTCCTGGTACTCGGTGGGAATGGTGGAGAGGTCCAGGGCTCCCAGGAAGATGTCCCGAGGCAGGTTGTGCTGACTTCAGGCAGTGGGCGTGGCAGAACGGGTTCCAGCCCTTGATGGCACCAGTAGACCAGTTAATGAGGGGATTGTGTTGCTGGAGCCAGGAGAATCCCACTACCATGGGAATCAGAGGGGACTTGACGAGCAGGAACTGGATAGCCTCGCTGTGGTTCCCTGAAACACATAGGTTGATGGGAGTGGTGTTGTGGGTGACTCGACCTATAGAGCGCCCGTCCAGCGCTCTAACATCCATGGGAATGGAGAGGGGTTGAGTGGGGATGTTCAGCTCGGACGCCAGGGTAGCGTCCAAAAAAGATCTTGTCGGCCCCAGAGTCAATGAGAACCCGGAGAGATTTGGACTGGTCTCCCCACAGCAGAATGGAATGAAAAGGGGTGCGAGCAAGGGAAGCAGAAATATTCTCCATATGGCCCACCAGAGTACTTGCTCCTACCGGTGAGCCTGTTTTTTTTAACTTCTTGACACACGCATCCCTTTAGCGGGATCATTTATGTAAACAACCGCTGAATTGCAGAGCGCGAATTTCAAAAGTGGACTCACAAGTGAAATATACCAAAACACAGCTTAGCTTGTTGTTAATCCACCTATCATGTCAGATTTTGAAAATATGCTTTACAGCGAAAGCAATCCAAGCGTTTGTGAGTTTATCAATCACTAGACAAAACAGTAAGAACAGCTAACCGCAAATTAGCTTGGTCACGAAAGTCAGAAAAGCAATAAAATTAATCGCTTACCTTTGATGATCTTCGGATGTTTGCACTCACGAGATTCTCAGTTACACAATAAATGTTATTTTTGTTCGATAAAGATTAGTTTTATAACCTAAAACCGCCATTTGGTTTGCGCGTTATGTTCAGAAAACCACAGGCTTGTTCCGGTCCTGAAGGGCAGACGAAAATTCCAAAAAGTATCCGTAATGTTCGTAGAAACATGTCAAACGTTTTTTATAATCAATCCTCAGGTTGTTTTTAACATACATAATCGATAATATTTCAACCGAACGGTAAACTATTAAATACTACAGAGAAAGAAAATGTCGAGCTACAACTCTTGGGCGCATGAACTAATCAAAGGACACCTGACGCATTTCTCGCTCATTTTTCAAAATAAAAGCTTGAAACTATGTCTAAAGCCTGGTCACAGCCTGAGGAAGCCATTGGAAAAGGAATCTGGTTGATACCCCTTTAAATGGAGGAGGGGCAGGCAATGGAACAGGGATTTTTCCAAATATAAAGCACTTCCGAGTTGGAGTTCCTCAGGTTTTTGCCTGCAAAATCAGTTCTGTTATACTCACACACAATATTTTGACATTTTTGGAAACTTTAGAGTGTTTTCTATCCTAATCTGTCAATTATATGCATATTCTAGCATCTGGGCCTGAGAAATAGTCTGTTTACCTTGGGTAAAAATAGTGCCCCCTAACTGAAAGAGGTTAAAGGACAAGAGGACACGAAATGACCAAGAGTCCCGCAATACAGACTACTCTTCGTGTCGATCCTGTATTGCCATTCCACTGGCGACAGCCCAGCTCTGTCTAGTGGCAAAGGCTCAGGAAGCGATGACTCGGCCGTATTCGGCAGCCTTCTTGCCAGGTCGGGAAGCCTCGGGTTCACTCGGCAACGTGACCGTCGGGAGCTTCGGGGATGAATTGGAGGCGAGGTGGGATCCTTGGGCATGCTAGCGAAATCCAATTTCCTCTCCCTCCGTCGTTCCCGTAATTGCCCATCGAAACGGTCAACGTGATGAGGGAATCGAGCTCCATAGGTATCTCGTCCTTGACCTCCTCTGAGACGCCGTGCAGGAACATATCGAACAGTGCCTCTTGATTCCAAGCACTCTCCGCTGCCAATGTGCGGGAAAATCCACCGCATAATCAGCTACACTGCGGGAGTCCTGCCGAAGATGGATTAGCTCCTGGAGAACGGGGAGGAAAAAAACCTTCCTCACTTCTCCCACGAACCCCTCCAGACTAGCACATGTGGCCGGCTGATGTTCCCACACGGCAGTAGCCCAGGTGAGAGCCCTCCCGGACATCAGCATGATGAGGTAGGCCGTCTTGGAGTGATCCGAAAGGAAGGAGGAGGGCGGAAGCTCAAAGATGAGGGCACACTGAGCTAGAAACGCCCGATAGGTGCTCGGCTCTCCATTGAAGCATTCTGGAGGAGGTAAGCGGGGCTCTCAAGAAGGTGGACTGACCGATGAGACGGCGCTGCTAGCAGCTGAGTCACTGAGGGGCTGTGTAGTTACCACCGTGGTAGGAGGCATCCCAGACAACTCGTGGAATTGCTCCAGCAAACTGTCCAACGCCCAGTCATGGCGTTCAGTCAACGTTTGTACCCCCTCCACAAGACCATGAAGCAATTCCTTGTGCCTACCGATGGTGGCTCCCTGGGTGGAGATGGCATTGCGCAGCTGGCCCGGGACTGATGGGTCAGTCATGGCCAGTTTGTACTATCAGGCATCAAGGTAAGACCCATATGCAGACATGTCAAATTTGCAATGGTTTAATATTCCAACAGGGGCAGGCAATAGGCAGGTCAAGGCAGGCAGGGGTCAGTAAACCAGAGTTTGGGCAATGGTACCGGACGGCAGGCAGGCTCAGGGTAAACAGAGGTCAACAATCCAGAGGTGGGGGCAAGGGTCAAAACCAGCAGGGCGAGAAAAGAGAGGAGAAAGGAAAAGCAGGAGCTGAGAACAAAAACACTGGTTGACCTGACAAACAAGACGAACTGGCAACGGACAAACAGAGAACACAGGTCTAAATACCCAGGGGATAATGGGGAAGATGGGCGACACCTGGAGGGGGGTGGAAACAATCACAAGGACAGGTGAAACAGATCAGGGCGTGACACTTTTATATTGTTTATTTCACTTTTGTTTATTATTTATTTCACTTGCTTTGGCAATGTAAACATATGTCAATAAACCCCTTTGAATGTAATTGATTCAGAGTGAGAGAGAGAGAGAGAGAGAGAGACACAGATTGCATGGATGAAAGTGAAAAAGAATGAGAGATACAGGTAAAATAATACAATAAGTTAAACTAATGGCACCAATTATACAATCCTGATAGGTTCCCATAGCGATCACCATAGCAACGACCATAGTGAACATAGCTGAAAGGAGATTGAGTGGCACTCACGGCCAATCATAGAGACATGCAAATCAGGAACTAAAAGACATGAATTGTGTTTCAGCTTTTCACTGGTCTGAAATGGCATCCTATTACGGATGCAACCCTGGATTCACTGTGTGACTCGGTAGAGGGTATGGATGGAACGGGGTCGACTGAACAGCATGTAGAGGGTATGGATGGAACGGGGTCGACTGAACAGCATGTAGAGGGTATGGATGGAACGGGGTCTACTGAACAGCATGGTAGAGGGTATGGATGGAACGGGGTCGACTGAACAGCATGTAGAGGGTATGGATGGAACGGGGTCTACTGAACAGCATGTAGAGGGTATGGATGGAACGGGGTCGACTGAACAGCATGTAGAGGGTATGGATGGAACTCGGTCGACTGAACAGCATGTAGAGGGTATGGATGGAACGGGGTCGACTGAACAGCATGTAGAGGGTATGGATGGAACGGGGTCTACTGAACAGCATGTGTACCCTGGATTCACTGTGTTTCGGTAGAGGGTATGGATGGAACAGGGTCTACTGAACAGCATGTAGAGGGTATGGATGGAACGGGGTCGACTGAACAGCATGTAGAGGGTATGGATGGAACGGGGTCGACTGAACAGCATGTAGAGGGTATGGATGGAACGGGGTCTACTGAACAGCATGTGTACCCCGGATTCACTGTGTGACTCGGTAGAGGGTATGGATGGAACGGGGTCTACTGAACAGCATGTAGAGGGTATGAATGGAACGGGGTCGACTGAACAGCATGTAGAGGGTATGGATGGAGCGGGGTCGACTGAACAGCATGTAGAGGGTATGGATGGAACGGGGTCTACTGAACAGCATGTAGAGGGTATGGATGGAACGGGGTCGACTGAACAGCATGTAGAGGGTATGGATGGAACGGGGTCTACTGAACAGCATGTAGAGGGTATGGATGGAACGGGGTCGACTGAACAGCATGTAGAGGGTATGGATGGAACGGGGTCGACTGAACAGCATGTAGAGGGTATGGATGGAACGGGGTCGACTGAACAGCATGTAGAGGGTATGGATGGAACGGGGTCGACTGAACAGCATGTAGAGGGTATGAATGGAGCGGGGTCGACTGAACAGCATGTAGAGGGTATGGATGGAACGGGGTCTACTGAACAGCATGTAGAGGGTATGGATGGAACGGGGTCGACTGAACAGCATGTAGAGGGTATGGATGGAACGGGGTCTACTGAACAGCATGTAGAGGGTATGGATGGAGCGGGGTCGACTGAACAGCATGTAGAGGGTATGGATGGAACGGGGTCTACTGAACAGCATGTAGAGGGTATGGATGGAGCGGGGTCTACTGAACAGCATGTAGAGGGTATGGATGGAACGGGGTCGACTGAACAGCATGTAGAGGGTATGAATGGAGCGGGGTCGACTGAACAGCATGTAGAGGGTATGGATGGAACGGGGTCTGCTGTTCGACCCTTTCATATAGCAGGAGATCTCTATGTCAAATTAAAGCCAATAAAAAACAAGTGCTCTAAAACGTCCACGATTGATTCTGGTGTTGGTCTGAAAAAAAGGTCTGGCTGACCTTTTAATGACCTTCCATTGGAAATACCATTCATACTACACTCACAGTCACTAACACCTTGTGTGTAGCTAGCTAGTAAATCACATTTCAGGAAAATGTAGTCTTCCAATAGGTGACTGAACCAATCTGAACAAAGGGTCCATTTTAGAAAAACCCTCAGCCTTGTGGACTCAACTAGGGGTGAGTCGTGAGGCTAACGGTTGAGGGGGTCCTAAAATGGACACAGTACAGTACAGCCCTGTCCTTCTTATATAATTATTAAGGTAAAACAGGTGTGTGTGTGTGTGGCGATAGAGATGTGTGTAGATGTTGATTAGGCCCAGTGATGAATAAATGACCATGTCAACTCTGGAAGCCTGACTGGGGAGAATATTATTGGAGCTGCTAGTCTCTATAGTATTGGTGCCACTAGTCTCTATAGTATTGGTGCTGCTAGTCTCTATAGTATTGGTGCTGCTAGTCTCTATAGTATTGGTGCCACTAGTCTCTATAGTATTGGTGCTGCTAGTCTCTATAGTAATGGTGCTGCTAGTATCTATAGTATTGGTGCTGCTAGTCTCTATAGTATCGGTGCTGCTAGACTCTATAGTATTGGTGCTGCTAGTCTCTATAGTAGTGGTGCTGCTAGTCTCTATAGTATTGGTGCTGCTAGTCTCTATAGTATCGGTGCTGCTAGACTATAGTATTGGTGCTGCTAGTCTCTATAGTAGTGGTGCTGCTAGTCTCTATAGTATTGGTGCTGCTAGTCTCTATAGTATTGGTGCTGCTAGTCTCTATAGTATTGGTGCTGCTAGTCTCTATAGTATTGGTGATGCTAGTCTCTATAGTATCGGTGCTGCTAGTCTCTATAGTATTGGTGCTGCTAGTCTCTATAGTATTGGTGATGCTAGTCTCTATAGTATCGGTGCTGCTAGTCTCTATAGTATTGGTGCTGCTAGTCTCTATAGTATTGGTGCTGCTAGTCTCTATAGTATTGGTGCTGCTAGTCTCTATAGTATCGATGCTGCTAGTCTCTATAGTATCGATGCTGCTAGGCTGCACACAGATACACACACACAGTAACACACAAGTGCAGACACACATTCACACACATAAGTAGACAGATACACGAACACACAAAGAGAGAAAAGTGAGATGAATCACCGTTGCTGAGAGGGATAATATTCATTCTGTTTCTTTTGTTAATGTCTGGTCTCTTTGCACAGGGTAACCTGGAGCGTGTCGTTGTGTGTGTGTGTGTGTGTGTGTGTGTGTGTGTGTGTGTGTGTGTGTGTGTGTGTGTGTGTGTGTGTGTGTGTGTGTGTGTGTGTGTGTGTGTGTGTGTGTGTGTGTGTGTGTGTGTGTGTGTTTCCACTATGCATTCATCATCACCTCCTTAGGCACCTTTTAGCAAGATAACACTCACAGACACAGCAGCGATGTACACAAGGATAATCATCCTATTGCTATGGAAATGAAGGTATTACATTGCAGTTTATCTCCTCAGGCACAGGCCTGCATCCATGAGCCATCTGATAATAGGTATGAGCAATGAGCGGGATGTCGGGCAGAGAGAGAGAGAGACTAACTAGAGTACTGCTACCCGTTTCCCCTGACATAACCCCTCCCACTAGACTAGTGTTATAACCCCTCACTAGACTAGTGTTATAACCCCTCACTAGACTACTGTTATAACCCCTCACACTAGACTACTGACATAACCCCTCACACTAGACTAATGTTATAACCCCTCACACTAGACTACTGTCATAACCCCTCACACTAGACTACTGACATAACCCCTCACACTAGACTACTGACATAACCCCTCACACTAGACTAATGTTATAACCCCTCACACTAGACTACTGTTATAACCCCTCACTAGACTACTGTTATAACCCCTCACTAGACTACTGTTATAACCCCTCACACTAGACTACTGACATAACCCCTCACACTAGACTAATGTTATAACCCCTCACACTAGACTACTGTTATAACCCCTCACACTAGACTACTGACATAACCCCTCACACTAGACTACTGTTATAACCCCTCACACTAGACTACTGTCATAACCCCTCACACTAGACTACTGTCATAACCCCTCACACTAGACTACTGACATAACCCCTCACACTAGACTACTGTCATAACCCCTCACACTAGACTACTGTTATAACCCCTCACACTAGACTACTGACGTAACCCCTCACACTAGACTACTGACGTAACCCCTCACACTAGACTACTGACGTAACCCCTCACACTAGACTACTGTCGTAACCCCTCACACTAGACTACTGACATAACCCCTCACACTAGACTACTGTTATAACCCCTCACACTAGACTACTGACATAACCCCTCACACTAGACTACTGACATAACCCCTCACACTAGACTACTGTTATAACCCCTCACACTAGACTACTGACATAACCCCTCACACTAGACTAATGTCATAACCCCTCACACTAGACTACCTTTATAACACCTCACACTAGACTACCTTTATAACCCCTCACACTAGACTACTGACATAACCCCTCACACTAGACTACTGTTATAACCCCTCACACTAGACTACTGTTGTAACCCCTCACACTAGACTACTGACGTAACCCCTCACACTAGACTACTGACGTAACCCCTCACACTAGACTACTGACATAACCCCTCACACTAGACTACTGACATAACCCCTCACACGAGACTACTGACATAACCCCTCACACTAGACTACTGACATAACCCCTCACACTAGACTACTGTTATAACCCCTCACACTAGACTACCGTTATAACCCCTCACACTAGACTACCGTTATAACCCCTCTCACTAGACTACTGTCATAACACCTCACACTAGACTACTGTTATAACCCCTCACACTAGACTACTGTTATAACCCCTCACTCTAGACTACTGTTATAACCCCTCACACTAGACTACTGTTATAACCCCTCACACTAGACTACTGTTATAACCCCTCACACTAGACTACTGTTATAACCCCTCACACTAGACTACTGTTATAACCCCTCACACTAGACTACTGTTATAACCCCTCACACTAGACTACTGTTATAACCCCTCACACTAGACTACTGTTATAACCCCTCACACTAGACTACTGTTATAACCGCTCACACTAGACTACTGTTATAACCCCTCACACTAGACTACTGTTATAACCCCTCACACTAGACTACTGTTGTAACCCCTCACACTAGACTACTGTTGTAACCCCTCACACTAGACTACTGTTATAACCCCTCACACTAGACTACTGACATAACCCCTCACACTAGACTACTGTTATAACCCCTCACCCCTCTGACATAACCCCTCACACTAGACTACTGACATAACCCCTCACACTAGACTACTGACATAACCCCTCACACTAGACTACTGACATAACCCCTCACACTAGACTACTGACATAACCCCCCACACTAGACTACTGACATAACCCTTCACACTAGACTACTGACATAACCCATCACACTAGACTACTGACATAACCCCTCACACTAGACTACTGTTATAACCCCTCACACTAGACTACTGACATAACCCCTCACACTAGACTACTGACATAACCCCTCACACTAGACTACTGACATAACCCCTCACACTAGACTACTGACATAACCCCTCACACGAGACTACTGACATAACCCCTCACACTAGACTACTGACATAACCCCTCACACTAGACTACTGTTATAACCCCTCACACTAGACTACCGTTATAACCCCTCACACTAGACTACCGTTATAACCCCTCTCACTAGACTACTGTCATAACACCTCACACTAGACTACTGTTATAACCCCTCACACTAGACTACTGTTATAACCCCTCACTCTAGACTACTGTTATAACCCCTCACACTAGACTACTGTTATAACCCCTCACACTAGACTACTGTTATAACCCCTCACACTAGACTACTGTTATAACCCCTCACACTAGACTACTGTTATAACCCCTCACACTAGACTACTGTTATAACCCCTCACACTAGACTACTGTTATAACCCCTCACACTAGACTACTGTTATAACCCCTCACACTAGACTACTGTTATAACCCCTCACACTAGACTACTGTTATAACCCCTCACACTAGACTACTGTTATAACCGCTCACACTAGACTACTGTTATAACCCCTCACACTAGACTACTGTCGTAACCCCTCACACTAGACTACTGTTGTAACCCCTCACACTAGACTACTGTTATAACCCCTCACACTAGACTACTGACATAACCCCTCACACTAGACTACTGTTATAACCCCTCACACTAGACTACTGACATAACCCCTCACACTAGACTACTGTTGTAACCCCTCACACTAGACTACTGTTATAACCCCTCACACTAGACTACTGTTATAACCCCTCACACTAGACTACTGACATAACCCCTCACACTAGACTACTGACATAACCCCTCACACTAGACTACTGTTATAACCCCTCACACTAGACTACTGTTATAACCCCTCACACTAGACTACTGTTATAACCCCTCACACTAGACTACTGTTATAACCGCTCACACTAGACTACTGTTATAACCCCTCACACTAGACTACTGTCGTAACCCCTCACACTAGACTACTGTTGTAACCCCTCACACTAGACTACTGTTATAACCCCTCACACTAGACTACTGACATAACCCCTCACACTAGACTACTGTTATAACCCCTCACACTAGACTACTGACATAACCCCTCACACTAGACTACTGTTGTAACCCCTCACACTAGACTACTGTTATAACCCCTCACACTAGACTACTGTTATAACCCCTCACACTAGACTACTGACATAACCCCTCACACTAGACTACTGACATAACCCCTCACACTAGACTACTGTTATAACCCCTCAGACTAGACTACTGTTATAACCCCTCACACTAGACTACTGTTATAACCCCTCACACTAGACTACTGTTATAACCCCTCACACTAGACTACTGTTATAACCCCTCACACTAGACTACTGTAATAACCCCTCACACTAGACTACTGTTATAACCCCTCACACTAGACTACTGTTATAACCCCTCACACTAGACTACTGTTATAACCCCTCACACTAGACTACTGTTATAACCCCCCACACTAGACTACTGTTATAACCCCTCACACTAGACTACTGTTGTAACCCCTCACACTAGACTACTGTTGTAACCCCTCACACTAGACTACTGTTGTAACCCCTCACACTAGACTACTGTTATAACCCCTCACACTAGACTACTGTTATAACCCCTCACACTAGACTACTGACATAACCCCTCACACTAGACTACTGTTGTAACCCCTCACACTAGACTACTGTTATAACCCCTCACACTAGACTACTGTTATAACCCCTCACACTAGACTACTGACATAACCCCTCACACTAGACTACTGGCATAACCCCTCACACTAGACTACTGTTATAACCCCTCACACTAGACTACTGTTATAACCCCCCACACTAGACTACTGTTATAACCCCTCACACTAGACTACTGACATAACCCCTCACACTAGACTACTGACATAACCCCTCACACTAGACTACTGACATAACCCCTCACACTAGACTACTGACATAACCCCTCATACTAGACTACTGTTATAACCCCTCACACTAGACTACTGTTATAACCCCTCACACTAGACTACTGTCATAACCCCTCACACTAGACTACTGTTATAACCCCTCACACTAGACTACTGTTATAACCCCTCACACTAGACTACTGTCATAACCCCTCACACTAGACTACTGTTATAACCCCTCACACTAGACTACTGTTATAACCCCTCACACTAGACTACTGTTATAACCCCTCACACTAGACTACTGTTATAACCCCTCACACTAGACTACTGACATAACCCCTCACACTAGACTACTGACATAACCCCTCACACTAGACTACTGACATAACCCCTCACACTAGACTACTGTTATAACCCCTCACACTAGACTACTGACGTAACCCCTCACACTAGACTACTGTCGTAACCCCTCACACTAGACTACTGACATAACCCCTCACACTAGACTACTGTCATAACCCCTCACACTAGACTACTGACATAACCCCTCACACTAGACTACTGACATAACGCCTCACACTAGACTACTGACGTAACCCCTCACACTAGACTACTGTCGTAACCCCTCACACTAGACTACTGACATAACCCCTCACACTAGACTACTGTTATAACCCCTCACACTAGACTACTGACATAACCCCTCACACTAGACTACTGACATAACCCCTCACACTAGACTACTGTTATAACCCCTCACACTAGACTACTGACATAACCCCTCACACTAGACTACTGTCATAACCCCTCACACTAGACTACCTTTATAACCCCTCACACTAGACTACTGACATAACCCCTCACACTAGACTACTGACATAACCCCTCACACTAGACTACTGTTATAACCCCTCACACTAGACTACTGTTATAACCCCTCACACTAGACTACTGTTATAACCCCTCACACTAGACTACTGTCATAACCCCTCACACTAGACTACTGTTATAACCCCTCACACTAGACTACAGTTATAACCCCTTACACTAGACTACTGTTATAACCCCTCACACTAGACTACTGGCATAACCCCTCACACTAGACTACTGACATAACCCCTCACACTAGACTACTGTTATAACCCCTCACACTAGACTACTGACATAACCCCTCACACTAGACTACTGACATAACCCCTCACACTAGACTACTGGCATAACCCCTCACACTAGACTACTGTTATAACCCCTCACACTAGACTACTGTCATAACCCCTCACACTAGACTACTGTTATAACCCCTCACACTAGACTACTGACGTAACCCCTCACACTAGACTACTGTTGTAACCCCTCACACTAGACTACTGACGTAACCCCTCACACTAGACTACTGACATAACCCCTCACACTAGACTACTGCCATAACCCCTCACACTAGACTACTGACATAACCCCTCACACTAGACTACTGTTATAACCCCTCACACTAGACTACTGTCATAACCGCTCACACTAGACTACTGTCATAACCCCTCACACTAGACGACTGTCATAACCCCTCACACTAGACTACTGACAAAACCCCTCACACTAGACGACTGTTATAACCCCTCACACTAGACTACTGACATAACCCTCACACTAGACTACTGTCATAACCCTCACACTAGACTACTGTCATAACCCCTCACTCTAGACTACTGTTATAACCCCTCACACTAGACTACTGTTATAACCCCTCACTCTAGACTACTGACGTAACCCCTCACACTAGACTACTGTCGTAACCCCTCACACTAGACTACTGTTATAACCCCTCACACTAGACTACTGTTATAACCCCTCACACTAGACTACTGTCATAACCCCTCACACTAGACTACTGTTATAACCCCTCACACTAGACTACTGTTATAACCCCTCACACTAGACTACTGTTATAACCCCTCACACTAGACTACTGGCATAACCCCTCACACTAGACTACTGACAGAACCCCTCACACTAGACTACTGTTATAACCCCTCACACTAGACTACTGACATAACCCCTCACACTAGACTACTGACATAACCCCTCACACTAGACTACTGGCATAACCCCTCACACTAGACTACTGTTATAACCCCTCACACTAGACTACTGTCATAACCCCTCACACTAGACTACTGTTATAACCCCTCACACTAGACTACTGACGTAACCCCTCACACTAGACTACTGTTATAACCCCTCACACTAGACTACTGACGTAACCCCTCACACTAGACTACTGACATAACCCCTCACACTAGACTACTGACATAACCCCTCACACTAGACTACTGTTATAACCCTTCACACTAGACTACTGTCATAACCCCTCACAATAGACTACTGTTATAACCCCTTACACTAGACTACTGTTGTAACCCCTCACACTAGACTACTGTTATAACCCCTCACACTAGACTACTGTCATAACCCCTCACACTAGACTACTGTTATAACCCCTCACACTAGACTACTGACATAACCCCTCACACTAGACTACTGTTGTAACCCCTCACACTAGACTACTGTTATAACCCCTCACACTAGACTACTGTTATAACCCCTCACACTAGACTACTGACATAACCCCTCACACTAGACTACTGACATAACCCCTCACACTAGACTACTGTTATAACCCCTCACACTAGACTACTGTTATAACCCCTCACACTAGACTACTGTTATAACCCCTCACACTAGACTACTGTTATAACCCCTCACACTAGACTACTGTAATAACCCCTCACACTAGACTACTGTTATAACCCCTCACACTAGACTACTGTTATAACCCCTCACACTAGACTACTGTTATAACCCCTCACACTAGACTACTGTTATAACCCCCCACACTAGACTACTGTTATAACCCCTCACACTAGACTACTGTCGTAACCCCTCACACTAGACTACTGTTGTAACCCCTCACACTAGACTACTGTTGTAACCCCTCACACTAGACTACTGTTATAACCCCTCACACTAGACTACTGTTATAACCCCTCACACTAGACTACTGACATAACCCCTCACACTAGACTACTGTTGTAACCCCTCACACTAGACTACTGTTATAACCCCTCACACTAGACTACTGTTATAACCCCTCACACTAGACTACTGACATAACCCCTCACACTAGACTACTGGCATAACCCCTCACACTAGACTACTGTTATAACCCCTCACACTAGACTACTGTTATAACCCCCCACACTAGACTACTGTTATAACCCCTCACACTAGACTACTGACATAACCCCTCACACTAGACTACTGACATAACCCCTCACACTAGACTACTGACATAACCCCTCACACTAGACTACTGACATAACCCCTCATACTAGACTACTGTTATAACCCCTCACACTAGACTACTGTTATAACCCCTCACACTAGACTACTGTCATAACCCCTCACACTAGACTACTGTTATAACCCCTCACACTAGACTACTGTTATAACCCCTCACACTAGACTACTGTCATAACCCCTCACACTAGACTACTGTTATAACCCCTCACACTAGACTACTGTTATAACCCCTCACACTAGACTACTGTTATAACCCCTCACACTAGACTACTGTTATAACCCCTCACACTAGACTACTGACATAACCCCTCACACTAGACTACTGACATAACCCCTCACACTAGACTACTGACATAACCCCTCACACTAGACTACTGTTATAACCCCTCACACTAGACTACTGACGTAACCCCTCACACTAGACTACTGTCGTAACCCCTCACACTAGACTACTGACATAACCCCTCACACTAGACTACTGTCATAACCCCTCACACTAGACTACTGACATAACCCCTCACACTAGACTACTGACATAACGCCTCACACTAGACTACTGACGTAACCCCTCACACTAGACTACTGTCGTAACCCCTCACACTAGACTACTGACATAACCCCTCACACTAGACTACTGTTATAACCCCTCACACTAGACTACTGACATAACCCCTCACACTAGACTACTGACATAACCCCTCACACTAGACTACTGTTATAACCCCTCACACTAGACTACTGACATAACCCCTCACACTAGACTACTGTCATAACCCCTCACACTAGACTACCTTTATAACCCCTCACACTAGACTACTGACATAACCCCTCACACTAGACTACTGACATAACCCCTCACACTAGACTACTGTTATAACCCCTCACACTAGACTACTGTTATAACCCCTCACACTAGACTACTGTTATAACCCCTCACACTAGACTACTGTCATAACCCCTCACACTAGACTACTGTTATAACCCCTCACACTAGACTACAGTTCTAACCCCTTACACTAGACTACTGTTATAACCCCTCACACTAGACTACTGGCATAACCCCTCACACTAGACTACTGACATAACCCCTCACACTAGACTACTGTTATAACCCCTCACACTAGACTACTGACATAACCCCTCACACTAGACTACTGACATAACCCCTCACACTAGACTACTGGCATAACCCCTCACACTAGACTACTGTTATAACCCCTCACACTAGACTACTGTCATAACCCCTCACACTAGACTACTGTTATAACCCCTCACACTAGACTACTGACGTAACCCCTCACACTAGACTACTGTTGTAACCCCTCACACTAGACTACTGACGTAACCCCTCACACTAGACTACTGACATAACCCCTCACACTAGACTACTGCCATAACCCCTCACACTAGACTACTGACATAACCCCTCACACTAGACTACTGTTATAACCCCTCACACTAGACTACTGTCATAACCGCTCACACTAGACTACTGTCATAACCCCTCACACTAGACGACTGTCATAACCCCTCACACTAGACTACTGACAAAACCCCTCACACTAGACGACTGTTATAACCCCTCACACTAGACTACTGACATAACCCTCACACTAGACTACTGTCATAACCCTCACACTAGACTACTGTCATAACCCCTCACTCTAGACTACTGTTATAACCCCTCACACTAGACTACTGTTATAACCCCTCACTCTAGACTACTGACGTAACCCCTCACACTAGACTACTGTCGTAACCCCTCACACTAGACTACTGTTATAACCCCTCACACTAGACTACTGTTATAACCCCTCACACTAGACTACTGTCATAACCCCTCACACTAGACTACTGTTATAACCCCTCACACTAGACTACTGTTATAACCCCTCACACTAGACTACTGTTATAACCCCTCACACTAGACTACTGGCATAACCCCTCACACTAGACTACTGACAGAACCCCTCACACTAGACTACTGTTATAACCCCTCACACTAGACTACTGACATAACCCCTCACACTAGACTACTGACATAACCCCTCACACTAGACTACTGGCATAACCCCTCACACTAGACTACTGTTATAACCCCTCACACTAGACTACTGTCATAACCCCTCACACTAGACTACTGTTATAACCCCTCACACTAGACTACTGACGTAACCCCTCACACTAGACTACTGTTATAACCCCTCACACTAGACTACTGACGTAACCCCTCACACTAGACTACTGACATAACCCCTCACACTAGACTACTGACATAACCCCTCACACTAGACTACTGTTATAACCCCTCACACTAGACTACTGTCATAACCGCTCACACTAGACTACTGTCATAACCCCTCACACTAGACGACTGTCATAACCCCTCACACTAGACTACTGACGTAACCCCTCACACTAGACTACTGTTATAACCCCTCACACTAGACTACTGACGTAACCCCTCACACTAGACTACAACATCAAACTGTTTTAGAGACTGACAGACAGGGTCTGGTAGTGCTCCAGTCCCAACAACACCAAACTGTTGTAGAGACTGACAGACAGGGTCTGGTAGAGCTCCAGTCCCAACAACATCAAACTGTTTTAGAGACTGACAGACAGGGTCTGATGGTGCTCCAGTCCCAGCAACATCAAACTGTTTTAGAGACAGACGGACAGGGTCTGGTAGTGCTCCAGTCCCAACAACATCAATCTGTTTTAGAGACTAACAGACAGGGTCTGGTAGTGCTCCAGTCCCAGCAACATCAAACTGTTTTAGAGACTGACAGACAGGGTCTGGGAGTGCTCCAGTCCCAGCAACATCAAACTGTTTCAGAGACTGACAGACAGGGTCTGGTACTGCTCCAGTCCCAACAACATCAAACTGTTTTAGAGACTGACAGACAGGGTCAGGTAGTGCTCCAGTCCCAGCAACATCAAACTGTTTTAGAGACTGACAGACAGGGTCTGGTAGTGCTCCAGTCCCAGCAACATCAAACTGTTTTGGAGACTGACAGACAGGGTCTGGTAGTGCTCCAGTCCCATCAACATCAAACTGTTTCAGAGACTGACAGACATGGTCTGGTAGTGCTCCAGTCCCAGCAACATCAAACTGTTTTAGAGACTGACAGACAGGGTCTGGTAGCGCTCCAGTCCCAGCAACATCAAACTGTTTTAGAGACTGAAAGACAGGGTCTGGTAGCGCTCCAGTCCCAGCAACATCAAACTGTTTTAGAGACTGACAGACAGGGTCTGGTAGTGCTCCAGTCCCTGCAACATCAAACTGTTTTAGAGACTGACAGACAGGGTCTGGTAGCGCTCCAGTCCCAGCAACATCAAACTGTTTTAGAGGCTGACAGACAGGGTCTGGTAGTGCTCCAGTCCCAGCAACATCAAACTGTTTTAGAGACTGACAGACAGGGTCTGGTAGTGCTCCCGTCCCAGCAACATCAAACTGTTTTACAGACTGACAGACAGGGTCTGGTAGTGATCCAGGCCCAGCAACATCAAACTGTTTTAGAGACTGACAGACAGGGTCTGGTAGTGCTCCAGTCCCATCAACATCAAACTGTTTCAGAGACTGACAGACATGGTCTGGTAGTGCTCCAGTCCCAGCAACATCAAACTGTTTTAGAGACTGACAGACAGGGTCTGGTAGCGCTCCAGTCCCAGCAACATCAAACTGTTTTAGAGACTGAAAGACAGGGTCTGGTAGCGCTCCAGTCCCAGCAACATCAAACTGTTTTAGAGACTGACAGACAGGGTCTGGTAGTGCTCCAGTCCCAACAACATCAAACTGTTTTAGAGACTGACAGACAAGGTCTGGTAGTGCTCCAGTCCCAGCAACATCAAACTGTTTTAGAGACTGACAGACAGGGTCTGGTAGTGCTCCAGTCCTAGCAACATCAAACTGTTTTAGAGACTGACAGACAGGGTTTGGTAGTGCTCCAGTCCCAACATCAAACTGTTTTAGAGACTGACAGACAGGGTCTGGTAGTGCTCCAGTCCCAGCAAGATCAAACTGTTATAGAGACTGACAGACAGGGTCTGGTAGTGCTCCAGTCCCAGCAACATCAAACTGTTTTAGAGACTGACTGACAGACAGGGTCTGGTAGTGCTCCAGTCCCAACATCAAACTGTTTTAGAGACAGACAGACAGGGTCTGGTAGTGCTCCAGTCCCAACATCAAACTGTTTTACAGACTGACAGACAGGGTCTGGTAGTGCTCCAGTCCCAACATCAAACTGGTTTACAGACTGACAGACAGGGTCTGGTAGTGCTCCAGTCCCAGCAACATCAAACTGTTATAGAGACAGACAGACAGGGTCTGGTAGTGCTCCAGTCCCAACATCAAACTGTTATAGAGACTGACAGACAGGGTCTGGTAGTGCTCCAGTCCCAGCAACATCAAACTGTTTTAGAAACTGACAGACAGGGTCTGGTAGTGCTCCAGTCCCAGCAACATCAAACTGTTATAGAGACAGACAGACAGGGTCTGGTAGTGCTCCAGTCCCAACATCAAACTGTTTTACAGACTGACAGAGGGTCTGGTATTGCTCCAGTCCCAGCAACATCAAACTGTTTTAGAGACTGACAGACAGGGTCTGGTAGTGCTCCAGTCCCAGCTACATCAAACTGTTTTAGAGACTGACAGACAGGGTCTGGTAGTGCTCCAGTCCCAGCAACATCAAACTGTTTTAGAGACTGACAGACAGGGTCTGGTAGTGCTCCAGTCCCAACATCAAACTGTTTTAGAGACTGACAGACAGGGTCTGGTAGTGCTCCAGTCCCAGCAACATAAAACTGTTTCAGAGACTGACAGACAGTGTCTGGTAGTGCTCCCGTCCCAGCAACATCAAACTGTTTTAGAGACTGACAGACAGGGTCTGGTAGTGCTCCAGTCCCAGCAACATCAAACTGTTTTAGAGACTGACAGACAGGGTCTGGTAGTGCTCCAGTCCCAGCAACATCAAACTGTTTTAGAGACTGACAGACAGGGTGTGGTAGTGCTCCCGTCCCAGCAACATCAAACTGTTTTACAGACTGACAGACAGGGTCTGGTAGTGCTCCAGTCCCAGCAACATCAAACTGTTTTAGAGACTGACAGACAGGGTCTGGTAGTGCTCCAGTCCCAGCAACATCAAACTGTTTTAGAGACTGACAGACAGGGTCTGGTAGTGCTCCAGTCCCAGCAACATCAAACTGTTTTAGAGACTGACAGACAGGGTCTGGTAGTGCTCCAGTCCCAACAATATCAAACCTGTTTAGAGACTGACAGACAGGGTCTGATAGTGCTCCAGTTCTCCCTGTCAGAATAACCAACAGAGGACTTGGAAACCATATCAACTCCTGTAGTAATGGCTCTATAGTTATTGTGAGTAACCTAATTTATGTTTCTTTAACTCAGCGTTCAAGTTGACACAGACATGCTCAGGATAGTGACATCACAACTTAAGCCTTCTACCTGCCGTCTCCATCCTATCCCCACCACCTTCTTCAAAACAGTTTTTAATTTCATATCTGAAGAAGTGCAAGCTATTGTTAATCACTCCCTGTTCTCGGGCACTTTCCCCACTGCACTAAGAACTGCTATGGTGAAACCCTTTCTGAAGAAAAGCTGTTTCTCTCTCAGGGTGATACAGAGAGACTCATCCATGCTTTAATTACAAGCAGGCTTGACTACTGTAATGCTCTCCTGTCTGGTCTACCCAAGAAAGCCATTGGTCAACTGCAAAACATACAGAATGCTGCAGGGTACTGACCAAGACCAGATGGACAGCACACATTACACCGGTTTTAAGGTCTCTGTACTGTAAAACATACAGCATGCTGCAGGCTACTGACCAAGACCAGACAGAGAACACATTACACCGGTTTTAAGGTCTCTCCACTGGCTGCCTGTCAGTTTTAGAATATATCTGAAGATTCTTCTATTAGTTTTTAAATCAATCCACGATGGTGCACCACAATACATGTCAGACATGCATTAAGTTATGTACCCAGTAGGTCCCTCAGGTCCTCTGGCCTTTTAGCTTTGCTTTTCCTCAGGTAGATTTTTAGTTGTTCAGTTTGTGTTATTCTTTTGTTTCTTATCTTATGTTTGTTGTGTAGTAAATATTTCAGCTTTTATTTTCATAGTTTTTTCCCCCCTGTAAAGCACAATGTGTTGTATTCCCTGTCTGAAATGTGCTGTATAAATAAACGCTTGATTTGATTTAGTCCCCAGGAAATAAAGAAGATTGTGTAATTCATTTCACCTGTCATATAATTTTACATTATGAAGCTTACCGGTAGTCCCCAGTCACATGGTGTTTGTTTACAATCACACAATGACGAGAGACCGGAGCCTTGTGAGTCACTCAGTGTTGTGCAGCAGGCGCCAGGTGATCTAATTACAGTAGGGAATTCACAACTAAGTGTCTGCCAGCTAGATATCCTATAACTGTTAACTGTCTAAAATGTGATAAATGCTCTGCAGTTGTGCATTTGGTTTGCTAATTTAGTAGCTAGTTAGCTAAGTGGTTAGCTTCTTCCAAAATCAAGCATTCGCTTGGAGAAATCCTCTCCTGGAGAATCCTTTCTTGGAGAAATACTCTCCCGGAGAATCCTTTCTTGGAGAAATCCTCTCCTGGAGAATCCTCTCCTGGAGAACCCTCTCCTGGAGAATCCTCTCCTGGAGAATCCTCTCTTGGAGAACCCTCTCCTGGAGAATCCTCTCTTGGAGAACCCTCTCTTGGAAAACCCTCTCTTGGAGAATCCTCTCTTGGAGAATCCTCTCCTGGAGAATCCTCTCTTGGAGAACCCTCTCTTGGAAAACCCTCTCTTGGAGAATCCTCTCTTGGAGAATCCTCTCCTGGAGAATCCTCTCTTGGAGAATCCTCTCTTGGAGAACCCTCTCCTGGAGAATCCTCTCCTGGAGAATCCTCTCTTGGAGAACCCTCTCCTGGAGAATCCTCTCTTGGAGAATCCTCTCTTGGAGAACCCTCTCCTGGAGAATCCTCTCTTGGAGAACCCTCTCTTGGAAAACCCTCTCTTGGAGAATCCTCTCTTGGAGAATCCTCTCTTGGAGAACCCTCTCCTGGAGAATCCTCTCTTGGAGAATCCTCTCTTGGAGAATCCTCTCCTGGAGAATCCTCTCTTGGAGAATCCTCTCTTGGAGAACCCTCTCCTGGAGAATCCTCTCTTGGAGAACCCTCTCTTGGAAAACCCTCTCTTGGAGAATCCCCTCTTGGAGAATCCTCTCCTGGAGAATCCTCTCTTGGAAAACCCTCTCCTGGAGAATCCTCTCTTGGAGAATCCTCTCCTGGAGAACCCTCTCCTGGAGAATCCTCTCCTGGAGAATCCTCTCTTGGAGGATAATTTTGTGCAGCAAACTGGAAGTAGTTACTTGTATAATTGTATTGGTGCTTTTTTTGGTTTTTCAATTTTCATTGTCATTCTTTTGTTTTTTATCTTGTGTTTTGTTGTGTAGTAAATATTTCAGTTTTTATTTTCATTGTTTTGATTCGTTTTTTCCTGTGAAGCGTCTGAAATGTCCCGTATAAATAAAGCTTGATTTGATTACAGACAGTACTTTGAGATGAGGAACGGGATTTGGTTGTGCAGGGGTTGTTCTTATAGACAGTAAAATGTATTGTTGTGTATGAGAGCGATTGTGGTGCCATTTCTCCTCAATCAAATCAAAATCAAATGTATTCGTCACATACACGTGTTTAGCAGATGTTAATGTGAGTGTAGCGAAATGCTTGTGCTTCTAGCTCCGGCAGTGCAGTAATATCTAACAAGTAATATCTAACAATTTCACAACCTATACCCAAAATACATGTTAATCTAAGTAAGGAATGGATTAAGAATATATACATATATGTCATAGCGGCATTGGACTAAGATAACGTCGAATAGTGTGGAGTGCAGTTTATACATATGAGATGAGTAATGCTAGATACGGAAACATTATTAAAGTGACTAGTGTTTCATTTCCTTGAAGTGGCCAGTGATTCCTAATCTATGTCTATAGGCAGCCGCCTCTGATGTGCTATTGATGGCTGTTTAGCAGTCTGATGGCCTTGAGATAGAAGCTGTTTTTCAGTCTCTCGGTCCCAGCTTTGATGCGCTTGTACTGACCTCGCCTTCTGGAGGATAGTGGGGTGAACAGGCAGTGGCTCGGGTGGTTGTCGTCCTTGATTATCTTTTTTGCCTTCCTGTGACATCGGGTGCTCTAGGTGTCCTGGAGGACGGGAAGTTTTCCCCCGGTGATGCGTTGGGCAGACCGCACCACCCTCTGGAGAGCTTTGGGGTTGTGGGCGGTGCAGTTGCCGTACCAGGCGGTGATGCAGCCCGACAGGATGCTCTCACTTCTGCATCTGTAAAAGTTTGTGAGGGTTTTAGGTCTTAAGCCAAAATTCTTTAGGTTTTCACTCCAACCCTGTTCCTGGAGACCTCCTGTTGGTGTTAGTTATAACTAACCTGGTTCAGCTTATCTACTAGCTAATTATTTTGAATCAGGTGTGCTAGATTAGGGTTGGAGTGAACCTATAGGACAGTATCTCTCCAGGAACAGGGTTGGAGTGAAAACCTACAGGAGGGTATCTCTCCAGGAACAGGGTTGGAGTGAAAACCTACAGGAGGGTATCTCTCCAGGAACAGGGTTGGAGTACCCTGATGTAGAACCACCATGAAAATAAATATGGATATGTTCTATCAGTCTTTGAAATTTGTCTGCCCTTAGTGATTCACAGAATATATTTATATATGCTAGACGATCATATATTGTCACGCCCTGACTTTAGTTATATTTGCTTTCTTTATTATTTGGTTAGGTCAGGGTGTGACAAGGGGTGGTTTGTTTAGTTTTAGTCTTGTCTAGGGTTTTTTGTTATCTATGGGGATTTTGTATTGTCTAGGGGTTGTAGGTTTATGGTGGCCTGAGTGGGTTCCCAATCAGAGGCAGCTGTTTCTCGTTGTCTCTGATTGGGGAGACAGCTGTTTCTCGTTGTCTCTGATTGGGGAGACAGCTGTTTCTCGTTGTCTCTGATTGGGGAGCCTATTTAGGTTGCCATTTTCCATGTTGGTTTGGTGGGTAGTTGTCCATGTTTAGTTGCCTGTGAGCACTACGTTGGCTTCACGGTTCGTTCGTTCGTTCGTTCGTTCGTTCGTTCGTTCGTTCGTTCGTTCGTTCGTTTGTTAAGTGTTCGTGGAATTAAAAGATCGCGCTGCACCTTGGTCCACTCCTTTAAACGGCCGTGACAGATATCCAAACCATGTTTGTTAATTTGTCAAAATCTAAAATACAGGGGAGTATACACTATTTAATGCTAACTCAAGAGTACTGGTTATTCAACAACAATGTCATATGGTAAAAGTAACATACAAAAATGTATAAACAGTGTAGTTCAGTGTGTCTGAGTGTGTCTCAGGTGTAGACACACAAGCTCAGAGAATGGTAGCTACAGATTGTTACATAATGTGATTTACCCTATTGCAAATAAAAAATAAAATAGACACGATGGCAGCGCACATATTGGTGGATAACTTTATAATAACATAGCATTTTCTAAATTCAAACTGAGCCTATTGCAACTGGACACTGACTATTTTATGAGAATTCTGTTTCCCCGAATCAAGGACGAAGATGACATCGCTAAGGTTGGTTGAAAATTCAAACAGTAGCTATCCTGTACCTCCCAGTATTGTACACCAACAATCTGTGGTTAAATCATATTATCTGGGGTAACAATCTGTAGCTAAGAGAACTGGTGATCAGCAGATGATGGGAGAGGTGGTCATGATGAAATTTCCTCATGAACATACAGTAAGTTCAAGGAAAACTTGTACAGCTGTGGGAGGAGTGTTGTCATGATCAAACTGCCATTCAGCTCCTCATGAGTCATCTGCTTGAAATCCAACATGATGTCTAATCCCTCGAGAGGGATACAGTTCACAGGATACAGTTCTGCTACAATGACACACACAGGCAAAGGAATTCTGTTTCTGTATCTAGAATCCACTCCAGGAAGAAGACCAGGCACCACACGGTATTGTCTGTAAGACAAAAAACAAAAACAATGGTACTCTTATGTACAGCTTGAACAACAGTTTAACCTTTCTAGGACACACGTTCTGCTAGCGGAACCCCCCCACAACATTCCGCTGAAAAGGCAGCGCGGGAAATTCAAAAATATTTTTGAGAAATATGTAACTTTCACACATTAACAAGTCCAATACAGCAAATGAAAGATAAACATCTTGTTAACCTCTTGACGCTAGGGGTCATATTTTTTTATATTTTTAAATAACGTTCCCAAGGTAAACAGACTATTTCGCAGGTACAGATCATAGAATATGCATATAATTTACAGATTAGGATAGAAAACACTCCAAAGCTTCCAAAACTGTCAAAATATTGTCTGTGAGTATAACAAAACTGATTCTGCAGGCGAAAACCTGAGAAAATCTAACCCGGAAGTTATAAAAAAAAAAAAAAAGTAATCTGTGTTTCCTGGCCTGTCTTTCTTCCATTTAAAGGGGTATCAACCAGATTCCTTTTCCAATGGCTTCCTCAGGCTGTGACCAGGCTTTAGACATATATAGACATACATATTTATTTTGAAAAATTAGCGAGATTTTTCTAAACTAGTCAGGGGTCCTCTGATTAGTTCCTGCGCGCGAGAGGGGTAGCGCTCCATTTTCTTTCTCTCTTTTATTGAATAGGTTACGGTCCGGTTGAAATATTATTGATTATGTTTGCTAAAAACAACCTGAGGATTGATTATAAAAAAACATTTGACATGTTTCTACGAACATTACGGATACTTTTTGGAATTTTTGTCAAACGGAACGAGGCTTTGGTTTTCTGAGCTTGGATTGCTTGGATTGCTTTCGCTGCAAAGCATATTTTCAAAATCTGACACGATAGGTGGATTAACAACAAGCTAAGCTGTGTTTTGGTATATTTCACTTGTGATTGCATGATTATAAATATTTTTTGTAATATTTTGCACCCTGCAATTCAGCGGTTGTTTAGGAAAATGATCCCGCTAAAGGGATCTGTAGCGCAGAGAAGTTAATCTACACATCGTGTCCGACTTAACTTTACAGCGAAAACACAACAGCGTTAGCGTTAGATCACCGCCAAGTCCAAAAAACACACAGCCATTTTCCCAGCCAAAGATAGGAGTCATAAAAAGCAGAAATAGAGATAAAATGAATAACTAACCTTTGATGATCTTTATCAGATCACACTCATAGGACATCATGTTACACAATACATGTATGTTTTGTTCGATAATGTGCATATTTATATCCAAAAATCTTAGTTTACATTGGCACCATGTTCAGAAATGCCTCCAAAATATCCGGAGAAATTGCAGAGAGCAACGTCAAATAACATAAATACTCATCATACACTTTGATGAAAGAGTCATGTTTTACATAGAATTAAAGATACACTTGTTCTTAATAAAACCGCTGTGTCAGATTTCAAAAAAACTTTACGGAAAAAGCACACCATGCAATAATCTGAGACGGCGCTCAGATATAAAAAAAACATTTCTCCGCCATGTTGGAGTCAACAGAAATATGAAATTACATCAAAAATATTCCCTTACCTTTGATGATCTTCATCAGAATGCACTCCCAGGAATCCTAGTTCCACAATAAATTGTTGTTTTGTTCGATAATGTCAATTATTTATGTCCAAGTAGCTACTTTTGCTAGCGCGTTTAGTACACATATCCAAACGCTCGTGCAAGTCCCGCATAACGTCGGACGAAAACTTCAAAAAGTTATATCACAGGTCGAATAAACTGGTCAAACTAAGTAGAGAATCAATCTTCAGGATGTTGTTATCATATATATCCAATAACGTTCCAACCGGAGCATTTTTTCGTGTCTGTAGAAGTAATGGAATGCAAGGCAATATCATCTGGAATCTGCCAGACCACTGACTCATTCCCCTCTTATCCGGCCCCACAACACAGTATAAGCTTCATTCAACATTCTACAGACTGTTGACATCTAGTGGAAGGCATAGGAAGTGCAAACAGATCCATATCTTACTGGGATTTGAACAGGCGATGAGTTGAATATCAACCAGCCTCAGAATTTCCACTTCCTGTTTGGAAGTTTGTCTGCCATATGAGTTCTGTTATACTCATAGACATAATTCAAACAGTTTTAGAAACTTCAGAGATTTTTCTATCCAATAGTAATAATAATATGCATATATTAGCATCTGGGACATAGTAGGAGGCAGTTCAATTTGGGCACAATATTCATCCAAAGTGAAAATGCTGCCCCCTATCCCTAAAAAGTTATTGGAGTCAGGTGTGCTAGCTGGGGCTGGGACAAAAGTGTGACACCAATCAGATCCCCGAGGACTGCAGTGGTAGTAATCACACCTTTGGGGAGAGGGGTTATTCTTCTTACCAAACCACATGACCTTTGTTTTGGAGGTGTTCAGAACAAGGTTAAGGGCAAAGAGAGCTTGTTGGACACTAAGAAATCTTTGTTGTAGAGCGTTTAACACAAAATCCAGGGAGGGGCCAGCTGAGTATAAGACTCATCTGTATATAAATGGATGAAAGAGCCTTCTACTGCCTCAGCTATGTTGTTGATGTAAATTGAGACGAGCGTGGGGCCTAGGATCGAACTTTGGGGTACACCCTTGGTGACAGGCAGTGGCTGAGACAGCAGATGTTCTGACTTTATACACTGCACTCTGAGATAGGTAGTTAGCAAACCAGGCTAAAGACCCCTCAGAGACACCAATACTCCTTAGCCGGCCCACAAGAATGGAATGGTCTACCGTATCAAAAGCTTTGGCAAAGTCAATAAAAATAGCAGCCCAACATTGCTTAGAATCAAGGGCAATGGTGACATCATTTAGGACCTTTAAGGCTGCAGTGACACATCCATAACCTGAGCGGAAACCAGATTGCATACCCGAGAGAATACTATAGACATCAAGGAAGCCAGTCAGTTGATTATTGACAAGTTTTTCCAACACTTTTGATAAACAGGGCAAAATAGAAATAGGCCTTTAACAGTTAGGATCAGCTTAATCTCCCTCTTTAAGTAAAGGACAAACTGTGACTGCCTTCCAAGCAATGGGAACCTCCCCAGAGAGGAGACAGGTTAAAAAGGTCAGAGATAGACTTGGCGATTATAGGGTGTGGTATCCCAGACGGTCTAACCCAGGGGGGTGGTAATGGAGGGGAGGTACGTGATGCGACGTTGGCTCCCTCTGTTAGGAGTACGTGAGCTGGGCTCCCCGACATGGACAGCTCCAAGTGGAGGTAATTAGGGGAAAATGCCAACCAGCTGTGGAGACCCAAAACAAGGAGCACTGTGGCCACACCGCGAGAGAGAACCGGGAGAGACCGACACAGAGCCAAAGCTGAGAAGAAGGACCTGCGTGATTTTCTTTGTTATGTTGATTTTATGGCCTAGTAAAGTTGTGTTTGTGGACGAAACCCCCCGTCTCTGTGTTAATCTAAACACCACAAGGTTTAGCACAAAGGTCTAAACCAGATGTATTTTGTAGGTCAAGTTCCAGTAGCTCCTTTAGCACCTCGGACTCAGTGACCGCCTGCAGGGAGAAACTTTGTAGCGGGGCAGGGGAAAAAGAGGGAGAAGCATTGGGGATAGTCGCATTAGAAGGGGTGGGAGATGAGGAAATGTTGGACGGGCAAGGAGGCATGGCTGAGTCAAATAGGAATCCTGACTTAATTAATGAAGTGGTGATTGAAGAGCTCAGCCATGTGCTTCTTGTCAGTAACAACCACATCATCGACATTAAGGGACAGCTGTGAGGAGGGGGGTTTATTCTCCAGGTCTTTAACCGTTTTCCAGAACTTCTTGGGGTTCGACCCACAGAGAGAGAACTGCTCCTTAATAAAGTAACTAACTTTGGCCTTCCGGATGAGTGCACGTATTTCTCATTTCCTTGAACGACAACCAGTGCCGAGCCAAATGCAATTCTTGAGGAACTCTGCAAGATCACGGTGGAACCAGGGGCTGAACCTGTTTTTAATTCTCATTTTCTTTATGGGGGGGGGGTGTTTGTTAACAATACCACTGAAAATATCAAAAAAGAAGGTCCAAGCCTCTTCGACAGAGGGGATCACGCTGATTCTATTCCATTTTACAGAGGCCAGTTCATGAAGGAATGCTTGCTCATTAAAGTTTTTTAGTCAGTGTCTATGACAAATCAGGACAGGTCGTTTCACTGAGCAGCTATTACGAACACAGGCTGTAAAACAGTGATCACTAAGGTCATGACAGAAAACACCAGACTGATACCGATCAGGATTATTTGTGAGGATAACATCGAGGAGAATAGCCTTTTCCTGGTGTTTGGAGTCATACCTTGTGGGATTGGTAATAATCTGAGAAAGATTTAGGGAGTCTCATTCCTTTAGCACTTAGTCAGGTGGTTTAAGCATGTCCCAGTTTAGGTCACCTAGACCTAGACAAATTCAGACTTGGTGTAAGGGGCCAGGAGAGAGCTTAAGGAAGGTAGGGTACAGGCCGGAGGACGATAACACCTAGCAACAGTCAAAGATAGAGCTATTTGAAAGTTTAACGCTTAAAACCAGTAAACAAATATAGTATGTGTTGGAATACTTGGGAACAGATTTCTTAAATTAAAATCACTTGGAGCTGGATACAAAAGCATACATGAGAAACGTGGAATGTTGCAACGATCAGACAACATTTTCTCATGTTGGGTACTATTATTTGTAGACAAGTTACCATTCCTCATTTTAAAAATCAAACAATATGAGTGACTTGTTAAAAGGTGTACATTTGAGTTAAGCTTGTATGAGCTAAACTATGTATGAGCTAAACTATGTATGAGCTAAACTATGTATGAGCTAAACTATGTATGAGCTAAACTTTTGTCTTTGAGCAGCTGAAGTGTGTGTGTGTGTGTGTGTGTGTGTGTGTGTGTGTGTGTGTGTGTGTGTGTGTGTGTGTGTGTGTGTGTGTGTGTGTGTGTGTGTGTGTGTGTGTGTGTGTGTGTGTGTGTGTGTGTGTGTGTGTGATCATGATCATGATCAAGGCCAGGTGTTCCATTCCAAATGGACCCTATTCCCTATGTAGTGCATCACTTTTGACCAGGGCCCATAGAGATTAGGCTGCCATTTGGGAGAGAAACCTGATTTTCTGGCTCGGTAGACTTTGGCAGCTCATTCTACTTGGCAGATCCACCCACCCCCTCACACACACTACCTGTCAGATCCATGCTCGACCACAGAGGACATGATTCATGGTAGGGAACACTATTGGGCTGAATAGATTATTCATTCATTGGGTCCCAAATAGCACCCTATTCCCTACATAGTGCAATTCTGACCAGAGCCCTACGGGAGCACTAGGGGAGCACTACGGGAGCACTATGGGAGCACTATGGGAGCCCTACGGGAGCACTAGGGGAGCCCTACGGGAGCACTAGGGGAGCCCTACGGGAGCCCTATGGGAGCCCTACGGGAGCACTATGGGAGCCCTATGGGAGCCCTACGGGAGCCCTATGGGAGCCCTATGGGAGCCCTACGGGAGCCCTATGGGAGCCCTACGGGAGCACTATGGGAGCCCTACGGGAGCACTATGGGAGCACTATGGGAGCACTATGGGAGCACTATGGGAGCACTATGGGAGCTCCATGGGAGCCCTACGGGAGCACTAGGGGAGCCCTACGGGAGCACTAGGGGAGCACTAGGGGAGCACTAGGGGAGCCCTACGGGAGCACTAGGGGAGCACTAGGGGAGCCCTACGGGAGCACTAGGGGAGCCCTACGGGAGCCCTACGGGAGCACTAGGGGAGCCCTACGGGAGCACTAGGGGAGCACTAGGGGAGCCCTACGGGAGCACTAGGGGAGCCCTACGGGAGCACTAGGGGAGCACTAGGGGAGCCCTACGGGTGCCCTACGGGAGCCCTATGGGAGCACTATGGGAGCTCCATGGGAGCCCTACGGGAGCACTATGGGAGCACTAGGGGAGCACTAGGGGAGCACTATGGGAGCACTATGGGAGCACTATGGGAGCACTAGGGGAGCACTATGGGAGCACTATGGGAGCACTAGGGGAGCCCTACGGGAGCACTATGGGAGCACTAGGGGAGCACTATGGGAGCACTATGGGAGCACTAGGGGAGCTCCATGGGAGCCCTACGGGAGCACTAGGGGAGCACTTTGGGAGCACTATGGGAGCACTATGGGAGCACTAGGGGAGCACTATGGGAGCACTATGGGAGCCCTACGGGAGCACTAGGGGAGCTCCATGGGAGCCCTACGGGAGCACTAGGGGAGCACTATGGGAGCACTAGGGTAGCACTATGGGAGCACTATGGGAGCACTATGGGAGCACTATGGGAGAACTATGGGAGCACTAGGGGAGCACTATGGGAGCACTATGGGAGCACTATGGGAGCACTAGGGGAGCACTATGGGAGAACTATGGGAGCACTAGGGGAGCACTTTGGGAGCACTATGGGAGCACTATGGGAGCACTATGGGAGCACTATGGGAGCACTATGGGAGCACTAGGGGAGCACTAGGGGAGCCCTACGGGAGCACTAGGGGAGCACTAGGGGAGCCCTACGGGAGCACTAGGGGAGCCCTACGGGAGCACTAGGGGAGCCCTACGGGAGCACTAGGGGAGCCCTACGGGAGCACTAGGGGAGCACTAGGGGAGCCCTACGGGAGCACTAGGGGAGCCCTACGGGAGCCCTACGGGAGCCCTATGGGAGCACTATGGGAGCTCCATGGGAGCCCTACGGGAGCACTATGGGAGCACTATGGGAGCACTAGGGGAGCACTAGGGGAGCACTATGGGAGCACTATGGGAGCACTATGGGAGCACTAGGGGAGCACTATGGGAGCACTATATGAGCACTAGGGGAGCACGACGGGAGCACTATGGGAGCACTATGGGAGCACTATGGGAGCACTAGGGGAGCACTATGGGAGCACTATGGGAGCCCTACGGGAGCACTATGGGAGCACTATGGGAGCACTATGGGAGCACTATGGGAGCTCCATGGGAGCCCTACGGGAGCACTAGGGGAGCAATATGGGAGCACTATGGGAGCACTATGGGAGCACTATGGGAGCACTAGGGGAGCACTATGGGAGCACTATGGGAGCTCCATGGGAGCCCTACGGGAGCACTAGGGGAGCTCCATGGGAGCCCTACGGGAGCACTAGGGGAGCAATATGGGAGCACTATGGGAGCACTATGGGAGCACTATGGGAGCACTAGGGGAGCACTATGGGAGCACTATGGGAGCACTATGGGAGCACTAGGGGAGCACTATGGGAGAACTATGGGAGCACTAGGGGAGCACTTTGGGAGCACTATGGGAGCACTATGGGAGCACTAGGGGAGCACTATGGGAGCACTATGGGAGCACTATGGGAGCACTAGGGGAGCACTATGGGAGCACTATGGGAGCTCCATGGGAGCACTATGGGAGCACTATGGGAGCACTATGGGAGCTCCATGGGAGCACTTTGGGAGCACTATGGGAGCCCTACGGGAGCACTATGGGAGCTCCATGGGAGCACTATGGGAGCACTAGGGGAGCACTATGGGAGCACTATGGGAGCACTATGGGAGCACTATGGGAGCACTAGGGGAGCACTATGGGAGCACTATGGGAGCTCCATGGGAGCACTTTGGGAGCACTATGGGAGCCCTACGGGAGCACTATGGGAGCTCCATGGGAGCACTATGGGAGCACTAGGGGAGGACTATGGGAGCACTATGGGAGCCCTACGGGAGCACTACGGGAGCACTAGGGGAGCACTTTGGGAGCACTATGGGAGCACTAGGGGAGCACTATGGGAGCACTATGGGAGCACTAGGGGAGCACTTTGGGAGCACTATGGGAGCACTATGGGAGCACTAGGGGAGCACTATGGGAGCACTATGGGAGCCCTACGGGAGCACTATGGGAGCACTATGGGAGCCCTACGGGAGCACTATGGGAGCCCTACGGGAGCCCTACGGGAGCACTATGGGAGCTCCATGGGAGCCCTACGGGAGCACTATGGGAGCACTATGGGAGCACTAGGGGAGCACTTTGGGAGCACTATGGGAGCACTAGGGGAGCACTAGGGGAGCACTATGGGAGCACTATGGGAGCCCTACGGGAGCACTATGGGAGCACTATGGGAGCCCTACGGGAGCACTATGGGAGCTCTACGGGAGCACTATGGGAGCACTATGGGAGCTCCATGGGAGCCCTACGGGAGCACTATGGGAGCACTACGGGAGCACTATGGGAGCACTAGGGGAGCACTATGGGAGCACTAGGGGAGCACTAGGGGAGCACCATGGGAGCCCTATGGGAAGAGCATGGGAACAGTATGGGATCACTATGCGAGCACTATGCGAGCACTATGGGAACAGTATGGGAACAGTATGGTAACAGTATGGGAGCACCATGGGAGCACTATGGGAGCACTATGGGAACAGTATGGGAACAGTATGGTAACAGTATGGGAGCACCATGGGAGAACTATGCGAGCACTATGGGAGCACTATGGGAGCACCATGGGAGCCATATGGGAGCACCATGGGAGCCCTATGGGAACAGTATGGGAACAGTATGGTAACAGTATGGGAGCACCATGGGAGCACTATGGGAGAACCATAGGAGCCATATGGGAGCACCATGGGAGCCCTATGGGAACAGTATGGGAACAGTATGGGAGCACCATGGGAGCACTATGGGAACAGTATGGGAACAGTATGGTAACAGTATGGGAGCACCATGGGAGCACTATGCGAGCACTATGGGAGCACTATGGGAGCACCATGGGAGCCCTATGGGAACAGTATGGGAACAGTATGGGAGCAGTATGGGAACAGTATGGTAACAGTATGGTAACAGTATGGGAGCAGCATAGGAGCACTATGGGAGCACCATGGGAGCACTGTGGGAGCACCATGGGAGCCCTATGGGTGCATTACGGAAGCACTATGGGAGCACAACGGGAGACCTATGGGAACAGTATGGGACGTAGCAGCTGATGATCTGTATGCTGCTCGCTTCCTCATCCGTTTAAACCCTCTTCCCCTCTCCTCTCTTCCCCTCACCCCCTCTCCCTCTTTTCCTCAATTCCACTCTTCCTCCGTTCTCTCCTTTCAAGGGATTCTCCAACAGGAAGTGTGTGGTGACGTTGAACGTGATCTCTTTCATTCATCCCACATCCCTTCATCCTGGTACTAATCATCAACCCACCTCATATCCTCTCTTCACTTCTAATCCATCCACCTCTTCTCCTCTTCACTTTTCTCCTCTCCTTTGACACGTCCTCCTGGGTTCAGACGTCCTCCTGGGTTCGTCCTCCTGGGTTCGTCCTCCTGGGTTCGTCCTCCTGGGTTCAGACGTCCTCCTGGGTTCAGACGTCCTCCTGGGTTCAGACGTCCTCCAGGGTTCAGACGTCCTCCTGGGTTCAGATGTCCTCCTGGGTTCAGACGTCCTCCTGGGTTCAGACGTCCTCCTGGGTTCAGAAGTCCTCCTGGGATCAGACGTCCTCCTGGGATCAGACGTCCTCCTGGGTTCAGACGTCCTCCTGGGTTCAGACGTCCTCCTGAGTTCAGACGTCCTCCTGGGTTCAGACGTCCTCCTGGGTTCAGACGTCCTCCTGGGTTCAGACGTCCTCCTGGGTTCAGACGTCCTCCTGGGATCAGACGTCCTCCTGGGTTCAGACGTCCTCCTGGGTTCAGACGTCGAGGCTCTGGCCTGTCTGTCTGGCTCTGGCCTGTCTGTCTGGCTCTGGCCTGTCTCTCTGGCTCTGGCCTGTCTCTCTGGCTCTGGCCTGTCTCTCTGGCTCTGGCCTGTCTGTCTGTTCAGGGAGGGGAGAGGATCACTACAGAAACTCTCTCTCCTTTAGGATGAGTCTCTTTCGTATCGTCCGAGATCCCTAAAGATTGGAAAGCTGCCGCGGTTATCCCCCACTTCAAAGGGGGTGACACTCTAGACCCAAACTGTTACAGACCTACAAACGAGCTTCAATGCAATACAACACTCCTTTCGTGGCCTCCAACTGCGCTTAAACGCTAGTAAAAATGCATGCTTTTCAACCGATCGCTGCCCGCACCCGCCCTTCCGACTAGCATCACTACTCTGGACGGTTCTGACTTAGAATATGCGGACAACTACAAATATCTAGGTGTCTGGCTAGACTGTACACTTTCCTTCCAGACTAATATTAAAACCTGTTATGGAAAGGCGTGGCCAACATCCGTGGAAATTGCAGAGCGCCAAATTAAAATTAAATTATAAATATTTAACTTTCATAAAATCCCAAGTGTAATACATCAAAATAAAGCTTAACTTCTTGTTAATCCAGCTGCTGTGTCAGATTTCAAAAAGGCTTTACGGCAAAAGCAAACCATGCGATTTTCTGAGGACAGCGCCCAGCACACAAAACCATACAAACATTTTCCATTCAAGTAGATTAGTCACGAAAGTCAGAAATAGCAATAAAATTAATCAGTTACCTTTGATGATCTTCATATGGTTGCACTCACAAGACTCCATGTTTCACAATAAATGTTTGTTTTGTTCGACAAAGTCCCTCTTTATGTCCAAAAACCTCAATTTTGTTGGCGCGTTTTATTCAGTAATCCTTTGGCTCAAATGCGGTCACAACAGGCAGATGAAAAATCCAAATAGTACCAGTAAAGTTCATACAAACATGTCAAATGCTGTTTATAATCAATCTTCAGGTTGTTTTTTGTCTAAATAATCGGTAATATTTCAACCGGACGGCGCGCTCTCGGTCGTGCATCAAACTGGACTTTCCACTGTCCACTCATTAGGTCATTCTCCCTCATTTTTCAGAATAAAAGCCAGAAACAACAGTCTAAAGACTGTTCCACAACTAGTGGAAGCCAGAGGTAACGCAATCTGGGTCATAACCATTTATATGGTGGATAGGCTTTCAATGGAAAAACACAAATTTCAAAATAATGGCACTTCCTGGATGGATTTTCCTCGGGTTTTCGCCTGTCATATCAGTTCTGTTATACTCACAGACATTATTTTAACAGTTTTTGAAACTTTTGACTATTTTCTATCCAAATCTACCAATTATATGCATATTCTAGCTTCTGGACCTGAGTAGCAGGCAGTTTATTTTGGGCACGTTTTTCATCCAAAATTCCGAATGCTGCCCCCTATCCTAATTAAGCATCTCCAATCCAAAATTAAATCTAGAATCAGCTTCCTATTTCGCAACAAAGCATCCTTCACTCACGCCGCCAAACATACCCTCGTGAAACTGACTATCCTACCGATCCTTGACTTCGGCGATGTAATTTACAAAATAGCCTCCAACATTCTACTCAGCAAACTGGATGCAGTCTATCACAGTGCCATCCGTTTTGTCACCAATGCCCCATATACCACCCACCACTGCGACCAGTATGCTCTCGTCGGCTGGCCCTCGCTACATATTCGTCGCCAGACCCACTGGCTCCAGGTCATCTATAAGTCTTTGCTAGGTAAAGCCCCGCCTTATCTCAGCTCACTGGTCACGATAACACCCACCCACCCATAGCATGCGCTCCAGCAGGTATATCTCACTGGTCACACCCCAAAGCTAACACCCCTTTTAGCCGCCTTTCCTTCCAGTTCACTGCTGCCAATGACTGGAACGAATTGCAAAAATTGCTGAAGTTGGAAACATATCTCCCTCACCAACTTTAAACATCAGCTATCTGAGCAGGTAACCGATCGCTGCAGCTGTACACAGCCCATCTGTAAATAACCCATCCAATCTACATACCTCATCCCCATATTGTTTTTATTTACTTTTCTGCTCTTTTGCACACCAGTATCACTACTTGTACATCATCATCTGCACATCTATCACACCAGTGTTAAATTGCTAAATTGTAATTACTTCGCTACTATGGCCTATATATTGCCTTACCTGCTCACGCCATTTGCACACACTGTATATAGAGTTTTCTATTGTGTTATTGTGTGTGTGTGTGTGTGTGTGTGTGTGTGTGTGTGTGTGTGTGTGTGTGTGTGTGTGTGTGTGTGTGTGTGTGTGTGTGTGTGTGTGTGTGTGTGTGTGTGTGTGTGTGTGTGTGTTTCAGATTAAAGCAGCTTTGTCTTTACATAAATGGATTGGTAGCAGTAGGTAGAGTGCTCGCTGTATCCCAAACGGCATCCTATCCCTATAGAGTACACTACTTTTGACTAGAGAACTACATGGTAATGCTCTATATAGGGAATAGGCCTGTATGGTAATGCTCTATATAGGGAATAGGCCTGTATGGTAATGCTCTATATAGGGAATAGACCTGTATGGTAATGCTCTATATAGGGAATAGGCCTGTATGGTAATGTTCTATATAGGGAATAGGCCTGTATGGTAATGCTCTATATAGGGAATAGGCCTGTATGGTAATGCTCTATATAGGGAATAGACATGTATGGTAATGCTCTATATAGGGAATAGGCCTGTATGGTAATGCTCTATATAGGGAATAGACATGTATGGTAATGCTCTATATAGGGAATAGGCCTGTATGGTAATGCTCTGTATATGGAATAGGCCTGTATGGTAATGCTCTATATAGGGAATAGGCCTGTATGGTAATGCTCTATATAGGGAATAGGCCTGTATGGTAATGCTCTATATAGGGAATAGGCCTGTATGGTAATGCTCTATATAGGGAATAGGCCTGTATGGTAATGCTCTATATAGGGAATAGACATGTATGGTAATGCTCTATATAGGGAATAGGCCTGTATGGTAATGCTCTATATAGGGAATAGGCCTGTATGGTAATGCTCTATATAGGGAATAGGCCTGTATGGTAATGCTCTATATAGGGAATAGGCCTGTATGGTAATGCTCTATATAGGGAATAGACATGTATGGTAATGCTCTATATAGGGAATAGGCCTGTATGGTAATGCTCTATATAGGGAATAGACATGTATGGTAATGCTCTATATAGGGAATAGGCCTGTATGGTAATGCTCTGTATATGGAATAGGCCTGTATGGTAATGCTCTATATAGGGAATAGGCCTGTATGGTAATGCTCTATATAGGGAATAGGCCTGTATGGTAATGCTCTATATAGGGAATAGGCCTGTATGGTAATGCTCTATATAGGGAATAGACATGTATGGTAATGCTCTATATAGGGAATAGGCCTGTATGGTAATGCTCTATATAGGGAATAGGCCTGTATGGTAATGCTCTATATAGGGAATAGGCCTGTATGGTAATGCTCTATATAGGGAATAGGCCTGTATGGTAATGCTCTATATAGGGAATAATGTTACATACTACAGATTAGTATCAGGCTAGTTACATACTACAGATTAGTATCAGGCTAGTTACATACTACAGATTAGTATCAGGCTAGTTACATACTACAGATCAGTATCAGGCTAGTTACATACTACAGATCAGTATCAGGCTAGTTACATACTACAGATCAGTATCAGGCTAGTTACATACTACCGATTAGTATCAGGCTAGTTACATACTACAGATCAGTATCAGGCTAGTTACATACCACAGATTAGTATCAGGCTAGGTTTCCACCATAGTTTAATTACAGATTAGTGATTGTACACACACACACACACACACACACAAAACTGAATTTAAGTAATGAACCAGTGTGAAAAGTCTAGATCGATAATTGTAAAGATACTGCATATAGTTAAATCCTTCGATAGATGGAAACATCTCTAGTGGTGGACGTGGCTTCATGGCTAGCCTATATACTGGCCTATATACTATATATTTGAACATGTCTGGTGCTTGTTTGCTGGTTTTGCAAAAAGAATGAACAGATTGCTATATTTTCACTCTGGCACAGAGAGCTACATTCACTGCCAATAGCTAACAGGATTGTGTTTCTTGAAGCATACCCTTGTTTGTGTGTTTGTGTGTGTGTGTGCATGTACACGCCCGTGTGTGTTTGTGTGTACCTAGATGCGTTTAGGTGTGTGTGAGCCGGAGGAAGAAGAGAGGGAGAGAGGGAGAGAGGGAGAGAGCGAGAGATAGGGAGATACAGAGCGAGAGAGAGAGAGAGATCGAGAGAAGGAAAGAGAGAGAGAAATCGAGAGAGGGAATGAGAGAAGAAGAGAGGGAGAGGGAGAAAGAGAGGGAGAGGGAGAAAGAGAGGGAGAGGGAGAAAGAGAGGGAGAGGGAGAGGGAGAAAGAGAGGGAGAGGGAGAAAGAGAGGGAGAGAGAGAGGGAAAGAGAGAGAGAGAGAGAAAGGGAGAGAGACAGAGGGAGAGAGGTAGAGAGAGATCGAGAGAGGGAGAGCGAGATCGAGAGAGGGAAAGAGAGAGAGAGATCGAGAGAGAGAGAGCGAGAGGGAGAGAGAGAGGGAAAGAGAGAGATAGATCGAGAGAGAGAGAGAGTGGGTGAGAGGGATAGAGAAGGAAGGAGAGAGTGAGAGAGTGAGAGAGAGAGAGAGATCAAGAGAGGGAGAGAGAAATCTAAATAGGGAGGGATAGCGTGAGAGAGAAAGAGAGAGAGAGAGGGAGAGTATATTCCTTACATTGACGTGTACATTGAATATGTCTGGTAAACAGACCCTCAGTATAGCACAGGAAGAGAGCTACACTGATAATACAGCTGGATACATTTCTCAGAGGAGACATCCTAGAAATGGATGAAAAGAGACAGAACAGAATCTTATCAGTGAAAACACAGTAGATGACAGTTCACCACAGGGCCGCTCTATCAGACTACACTCAGCCCCTAGGCCTGGGCCTCTCTATCAGACTACACTCAGCCCCTAGGCCTGGGCCTCTCTATCAGACTACACTCAGCCCCTAGGCCTGGGCCGCTCTATCAGACTACACTCAGCCCCTAGGCCAGGGCCGCTCTATCAGACTACACTCAGCCCCTAGGCCTGGGCCGCTCTATCAGGCTACACTCAGCCCCTAGGCCTGGGCCTCTCTATCAGACTACACTCAGCCCCTAGGCCAGGGCCGCTCTATCAGACTACACTCAGCCCCTAGGCCTGGGCCGCTCTATCAGGCTACACTCAGCCCCTAGGCATGGGCCGCTCTATCAGACTACACTCAGCCCCTAGGCCTGGGCCTCTCTATCAGACTACACTCAGCCCCTAGGCCTGGGCCTCTCTATCAGACTACACTCAGCCCCTAGGCCTGGGCCTCTCTATCAGACTACACTCAGCCCCTAGGCCTGGGCCACTCTATCAGACTACACTCAGCCCCTAGGCCTGGGCCGCTCTATCAGGCTACACTCAGCCCCTAGGCCTGGGCCGCTCTATCAGACTACACTCAGCCCCTAGGCCTGGGCCGCTCTATCAGACTACACTCAGCCCCTAGGCCTGGGCCTCTCTATCAGACTACACTCAGCCCCTAGGCCTGGGCCTCTCTATCAGACTACACTCAGCCCCTAGGCCTGGGCCGCTCTATCAGACTACACTCAGCCCCTAGGCCAGGGCCGCTCTATCAGACTACACTCAGCCCCTAGGCCTGGGCCGCTCTATCAGACTACACTCAGCCCCTAGGCCTGGGCCGCTCTATCAGGCTACACTCAGCCCCTAGGCCTGGGCCGCTCTATCAGACTACACTCAGCCCCTAGGCCTGGGCCGCTCTATCAGACTACACTCAGCCCCTAGGCCTGGGCCTCTCTATCAGACTACACTCAGCCCCTAGGCCTGGGCCTCTCTATCAGACTACACTCAGCCCCTAGGCCTGGGCCTCTCTATCAGACTACACTCAGCCCCTAGGCCTGGGCCGCTCTATCAGACTACACTCAGCCCCTAGGCCTGGGCCTCTCTATCAGACTACACTCAGCCCCTAGGCCTGGGCCTCTCTATCAGACTACACTCAGCCCCTAGGCCTGGGCCTCTCTATCAGGCTACACTCAGCCCCTAGGCCTGGGCCGCTCTATCAGACTACACTCAGCCCCTAGGCCTGGGCCGCTCTATCAGGCTACACTCAGCCCCTAGGCCTGGGCCGCTCTATCAGACTACACTCAGCCCCTAGGCCTGGGCCGCTCTATCAGACTACACTCAGCCCCTAGGCCTGGGCCTCTCTATCAGACTACACTCAGCCCCTAGGCCTGGGCCTCTCTATCAGACTACACTCAGCCCCTAGGCCTGGGCCGCTCTATCAGACTACACTCAGCCCCTAGGCCAGGGCCGCTCTATCAGACTACACTCAGCCCCTAGGCCTGGGCCGCTCTATCAGACTACACTCAGCCCCTAGGCCTGGGCCTCTCTATCAGGCTACACTCAGCCCCTAGGCCTGGGCCGCTCTATCAGACTACACTCAGCCCCTAGGCCTGGGCCGCTCTATCAGACTACACTCAGCCCCTAGGCCTGGGCCTCTCTATCAGACTACACTCAGCCCCTAGGCCTGGGCCTCTCTATCAGACTACACTCAGCCCCTAGGCCTGGGCCGCTCTATCAGACTACACTCAGCCCCTAGGCCTGGGCCGCTCTATCAGACTACACTCAGCCCCTAGGCCAGGGCCGCTCTATCAGACTACACTCGGCCCCTAGGCCTGGGCCCCTCTATTAGGCTACACTCAGCCCCTAGGCCTGGGCCGCTCTATCAGACTACACTCAGCCCCTAGGCCTGGGCCTCTCTATCAGACTACACTCAGCCCCTAGGCCTGGGTAGGGTGTATTTCCAAAGGCATCAGAAGGTGAGGTGTCAAACTCTCCATTATAAAACGAACGTTTATTCCAGATCCATAGTTAACAATATAAGGTGACGTTTAATCAGAGATCTTTATCAAACCGTTCCAAGATATCTTCTTTGTGACGTTACTGTGCCTTGTCATTGTCTAGTAGCTTTTTCTCATTAGGGAAATGTCGTGTCCTGCGTTTACAATCCATCTCTTAAAGCTGAATCGTTGTGTGTCGGGGGTCAGAGAAAAAGGTGTCACAGGACAAAATGTTTTATCTTTGTGTGGTGTTGTGTGTATTTCCTCAGTGAGACAGGCAGGACAGGGATGCTTCCTGATCCTCTGATAAGAGGGAAGTGTGAGAGACAGTTCCACCAGAAAGACTATCTCTCCATCCCTCTATCAGCTCCACTTATCTGATCAGTCAGTCTGACCTGTCCAGAAATCAGATGGAGAAAAAGGAGGGAAGAAGAAAGGGTTGATGTCCTTTGTGACACACAAAGTGGTTTGGAAATTAATTAGTGTGTGTGTGTGTGTGTGTGTGTGTGTGTGTGTGTGTGTGTGTGTGTGTGTGTGTGTGTGTGTGTGTGTGTGTGTGTGTGTGTGTGTGTGGACGTGTTTAACTAATACTATAGTACTATTTTAGACCTTTATCCGTGGATATCTGTTGTTAGAGAATATTCATACGCTTCTTTAACAACATGCAGTGCTAGCAGATAAGCTAGGTTAGCAGCAAGCTAATGCAGAGTAATATTCAGGCTAGCAGCAAGCTAATGCAGAGTAATATTCAGGCTAGCAGCAAGCTAATGCAGAGTAATATTCAGGTTAGCAGCAAGCTAATGCAGAGTAATATTCAGGTTAGCAGCAAGGTCACGCAGAGTAATATTCAGGCTAGCAGCAAGCTAATGCAGAGTAATATTCAGGTTAGCAGCAAGCTAATGCAGAGTAATATTCAGGCTAGCAGCAAGGTCACGCAGAGTAATATTCAGGCTAGCAGCAAGGTTATGCAGAGTAATATTCAGGCTAGCAGCAAGGTCACGCAGAGTAATATTCAGGCTAGCAGCAAGCTAATGCAGAGTAATATTCAGGCTAGCAGCAAGCTAATGCAGAGTAATATTCAGGCTAGCAGCAAGGTCACGCAGAGTAATATTCAGGCTAGCAGCAAGGTTATGCAGAGTAATATTCAGGCTAGCAGCAAGGTCACGCAGAGTAATATTCAGGCTAGCAGCAAGGTCACGCAGAGTAATATTCAGGCTAGCAGCAAGGTCACGCAGAGTAATATTCAGGCTAGCAGCAAGGTTATGCAGAGTAATATTCAGGCTAGCAGCAAGGTCACGCAGAGTAATATTCAGGCTAGCAGCAAGCTAATGCAGAGTAATATTCAGGCTAGCAGCAAGGTCACGCAGAGTAATATTCAGGCTAGCAGCAAGGTCACGCAGAGTAATATTCAGGCTAGCAGCAAGGTTATGCAGAGTAATATTCAGGCTAGCAGCAAGCTAATGCAGAGTAATATTCAGGCTAGCAGCAAGGTCACGCAGAGTAATATTCAGGCTAGCAGCAAGGTTATGCAGAGTAATATTCAGGCTAGCAGCAAGGTCACGCAGAGTAATATTCAGGTTAGCAGCAAGGTCACGCAGAGTAATATTCAGGCTAGCAGCAAGGTCACGCAGAGTAATATTCAGGTTAGCAGCAAGCTAATGCAGAGTAATATTCAGGCTAGCAGCAAGGTCACGCAGAGTAATATTCAGGCTAGCAGCAAGGTCACGCAGAGTAATATTCAGGCTAGCAGCAAGGTTATGCAGAGTAATATTCAGGTTAGCAGCAAGCTAATGCAGAGTAATATTCAGGCTAGCAGCAAGGTTATGCAGAGTAATATTCAGGTTAGCAGCAAGCTAATGCAGAGTAATATTCAGGCTAGCAGCAAGGTCACGCAGAGTAATATTCAGGCTAGCAGCAAGGTTATGCAGAGTAATATTCAGGTTAGCAGCAAGCTAATGCAGAGTAATATTCAGGCTAGCAGCAAGGTTATGCAGAGTAATATTCAGGTTAGCAGCAAGCTAATGCAGAGTAATATTCAGGCTAGCAGCAAGGTCACGCAGAGTAATATTCAGGCTAGCAGCAAGGTCACGCAGAGTAATATTCAGGCTAGCAGCAAGGTTATGCAGAGTAATATTCAGGCTAGCAGCAAGCTAATGCAGAGTAATATTCAGGCTAGCAGCAAGGTCACGCAGAGTAATATTCAGGCTAGCAGCAAGGTCACGCAGAGTAATATTCAGGCTAGCAGCAAGGTTATGCAGAGTAATATTCAGGTTAGCAGCAAGCTAATGCAGAGTAATATTCAGGCTAGCAGCAAGGTTATGCAGAGTAATATTCAGGTTAGCAGCAAGCTAATGCAGAGTAATATTCAGGCTAGCAGCAAGGTCACGCAGAGTAATATTCAGGTTAGCAGCAAGCTAATGCAGAGTAATATTCAGGCTAGCAGCAAGGTCACGCAGAGTAATATTCAGGCTAGCAGCAAGGTCACGCAGAGTAATATTCAGGCTAGCAGCAAGGTTATGCAGAGTAATATTCAGGTTAGCAGCAAGCTAATGCAGAGTAATATTCAGGCTAGCAGCAAGGTTATGCAGAGTAATATTCAGGTTAGCAGCAAGCTAATGCAGAGTAATATTCAGGCTAGCAGCAAGGTCACGCAGAGTAATATTCAGGCTAGCAGCAAGGTTATGCAGAGTAATATTCAGGTTAGCAGCAAGCTAATGCAGAGTAATATTCAGGCTAGCAGCAAGGTTATGCAGAGTAATATTCAGGTTAGCAGCAAGCTAATGCAGAGTAATATTCAGGCTAGCAGCAAGGTCACGCAGAGTAATATTCAGGTTAGCAGCAAGCTAATGCAGAGTAATATTCAGGCTAGCAGCAAGGTCACGCAGAGTAATATTCAGGCTAGCAGCAAGGTCACGCAGAGTAATATTCAGGCTAGCAGCAAGGTTATGCAGAGTAATATTCAGGTTAGCAGCAAGCTAATGCAGAGTAATATTCAGGCTAGCAGCAAGGTTATGCAGAGTAATATTCAGGTTAGCAGCAAGCTAATGCAGAGTAATATTCAGGCTAGCAGCAAGGCAAAGCAGAGTAATATTCAGGCTAGCAAAGCAAACCATATTCGACCCCCTGTGTAACCACATTAAAGGCCATGTTTCACTTTAAAATCCCCCAACAATAATGAGTTGTGCATATAATGTAATATAGTATAATTTTTATGTATTAATCTGATATTTCACTTGTTTTCAGGTGTATGCTTTTGTAATGCTGAGCCTTTGACTGCCTGGCTGAACCAGATGGCAGTGTGAGAGTGGGGTTCTTTTGACAATGCAGCAGCGGACTACAGACATATCATTTTGAACCTAGAAGAAGTCCTATAGATTGGAGTAGGCAAGAAGGAGTCGGACGAGGTTGACTAAAGTAATGTCTAGTAGGTCAGAAAAATATGGGAAATTACAGAGTGAGTGTCGTTGATACCTACCTAGTTGGTTAGCTAGCTAGCTGGGTTTAACACTTAGCTAGTTGACTAGCTAGATAATGCGCTAACTCTAATCCTCATAAACCATTATTATCTAGCTAGCTACAGTAGTTAAATATTTGTCAGATGTAAAGTAAGCGGGATTGTGGCATGTCAGAAATAACGCATGTTGACTAGTATCTACCGATGTAACTCGGAGGTGAAGCGTACTTTTGAATTACAGGCATTAGTCATGCATCTAGGTTGAGGCTTATTATCAGCAGGAACACGGAGAAATCCGTGATCTCAGCAGGAACATTGAGCACTCTGTGCTTTCAGCAGGAACACGGAGAAATCCGTGATCTCAGCAGGAACATTGAGCACTCCGTGCCGCCAGCAGGAACACAGAGCACTCCGTGCCGCCAGCAGGAACACAGAGCACTCCGTGCCGCCAGCAGGAACACAGAGCACTCCGTGCCGTCAGCAGGAACACAGAGCACTCCGTGCTGTCAGTAGGTCAGGGTTGAGGGTTAGGCAGGAGGCCCTGGGCCAGTGGGAGGTCAGGGTTGAGGATTAGGCAGGAGGCCCTGGGCCAGTGGGAGGTCAGGGGTGAGGATAAGGCAGGAGGCCCTGGGCTAGTGGGAGGTCAGGGTTGAGGATTAGGCAGGAGGCCCTGGGCCAGTGGGAGGTCAGGGGTGAGGATTAGGCAGGAGGCCCTGGGCTAGTGGGAGGTCAGGGTTGAGGGTTAAGCAGGAGGCCCTGGGCCAGTGGGAGGTCAGGGGTGAGGATTAGGCAGGAGGCCCTGGGCCAGTGGGAGGTCAGGGTTGAGGGTTAGGCAGGAGGCCCTGGGCCAGTGGGAGGTCAGGGGTGAGGGTTAGGCAGGAGGCCTGGGCTAGTGGGAGGTCATGGGTGAGGGTTAGGCAGGAGGCCCTGGGCCAGTGGGAGGTCAGGGTTGAGGATTTGGCAGGAGGCCCTGGGCCAGTGGGAGGTCATGGGTGAGGGTTAGGCAGGAGGCCCTGGGCCAGTGGGAGGTCAGGGGTGAGGGTTAGGCAAGAGGCCTGGGCTGATGGGAGGTCAGGGGTGAGGGTTAGCCAGGAGGCCCTGGGCCAGTGGGAGGTCAGGGGTGAGGGTTAGGCAGGAGGCCCTGGGCTAGTGGGAGGTCAGGGTTATGCAGGAGGCCCTGGGCTAGTGGGAGGTCAGGGGTGAGGGTTAGGCAGGAGGCCCTGGGCCAGTGGGAGGTCAGGGTTGAGGGTTAGGCAGGAGGCCCTGGGCTAGTGGGAGGTCAGGGTTATGCAGGAGGCCCTGGGCTAGTGGGAGGTCAGGGGTGAGGGTTAGGCAGGAGGCCCTGGGCCAGTGGGAGGTCAGGGGTGAGGGTTAGGCAGGAGGCCCTGGGCTAGGCATCAACTCATGCTCTCTCCTCCCTGTAAAGTCTCCCAGACTTTTATCAAAACTACCATGTGTCCATCCTCTGTCCCCAGGTGAGTCTGCTGGGCTACAGCACGTCAACAAACCTGCCACCCTGTTGTCAGCTATGCAGAGACTTTCAATGGACATATTTTGGGTATGACCAATGGCAATAAAGGTTTATATAAAGACCTAATTTTCATTTTTTAAATTAAAAACCAATAACTTTTTCATCGCATGTTTATTATGTTGGTCTTTACGTTTACTAACTTCTGTGGTAACATAAACAAACAGACAAATTGTAACGGAATTCCTCCTCCTCTTCAAACGAAGAGGAGGAGCAGGGACTCGACCAAAACGCAGCGTTGTAATTTGACATGATTTATTTTAGACAAGACAAAAAACGAACTAACTTGAATAACTAACAAAATAACAAAACGGAGTAGACAGACCTGGACATGCGAACTTACATAAAACGAAGAACTCACGAACAGGAAAATGACTACACAAAAGAACGAACGTACAAACAAACCGAGACAGTCCCGTGTGGCGCGACAAACACAGACACAGGAGACAACCACCCACAAACAAACAGTGTGAAAACACCTACCTTAATATGATTCTCAATCAGAGGAGATGAAAACCACCTGCCTCTAATTGAGAACCATATCAGGTACCCAAAACCAACATAGAAACAGAAAACATAGACTGCCCACCCAAAACTCACGCCCTGACCAATAAACACATACCAAACAACAGAAAACAGGTCAGGAACGTGACACAAATAAACTTTACAGCAGTATGATTTAAATGTCTGTAATAAATGCAAGTCTCATGTCCAGAGTGAAAACATGTGTATTAATGCAAATCATTCAACTAAAATCTATATATCCCACACAAGATTAAGGAATGGGACAAAGTGAATATAAGGCGGTCCTTGCGTCCGTAGCAGGTTGTCTGAATTTGAGTGGTTACCTACAATACATGTTGATAGAGAGACTGTGAGACAGACTGTTGCTATACTCCCAGGTAAGGTCCTTGCTTCTGGATACATGTTGACAGAATGGCTGTGAGACAGACTGTTGCTGTACTCCCAGGTAAGGTCCTTGTTTCTGGATGCATGTTGACAGAATGGCTGTGAGACAGACTGTTGCTGTACTCCCAGGTAAGGTCCTTGCTTCTGGATACATGTTGACAGAATGGCTGTGAGACAGACTGTTGCTGTACTCCCAGGTAAGGTCCTTGCTTCTGGATACATGTTGACAGAATGGCTGTGAGACAGACTGTTGCTGTACTCCCAGGTAAGGTCCTTGCTTCTGGATACATGTTGACAGAATGGCTGTGAGACAGACTGTTGCTGTACTCCCAGGTAAGGTCCTTGCTTCTGGATACATGTTGACAGAATGGCTGTGAGACAGACTGTTGCTGTACTCCCAGGTAAGGTCCTTGCTTCTGGATACATGTTGACAGAATGGCTGTGAGACAGACTGTTGCTGTACTCCCAGGTAAGGTCCTTGCTTCTGGATACATGTTGACAGAATGGCTGTGAGACAGACTGTTGCTGTACTCCCAGGTAAGGTCCTTGCTTCTGGATACATGTTGACAGAATGGCTGTGAGACAGACTGTTGCTGTACTCCCAGGTAAGGTCCTTGCTTCTGGATACATGTTGACAGAATGGCTGTGAGACAGACTGTTGCTGTACTCCCAGGTAAGGTCCTTGCTTCTGGATACATGTTGACAGAATGGCTGTGAGACAGACTGTTGCTGTACTCCCAGGTAAGGTCCTTGCTTCTGGATACATGTTGACAGAATGGCTGTGAGACAGACTGTTGCTGTACTCCCAGGTAAGGTCCTTGCTTCTGGATACATGTTGACAGAATGGCTGTGAGACAGACTGTTGCTGTACTCCCAGGTAAGGTCCTTGTTTCCAGAAACACTGAAGACTCTGTCCCCAGAAACACTGAACACTGTGTGTCACCATCCAAGCCCATGTCCCAGCATGCAGTGGCCTGATAGGGAGATTACAAGAAATGCATTATGTTCCTTTCATCACCAAAGCCATGTTCACTGCACATGTTGCTGGAAAAATTCAACCCTTTTTGTTAGCGCCTTTGATATGGAAATTCACACACAAATATAGTGTGGTGAAACACTGCTGTGCAAGGAATTGGTTACCAGCTTTCTTCCTGGGCCCGTATTCTCAAAGCGTCTTGGACCAGCTCCCCCTTGTCAATGAAATCATTCATTGTGATATGAAATGTGAAACTGATCTGCCCTGGTCTGTCTACATTCTGCCCTGGTCTGTCTACATGCTGCCCTGGTCTGTCTGCATGCTGCCCTGGTCTGTCTGCATGCTGCCCTGGTCTGTCTACATGCTGCCCTGGTCTGTCTACATGCTGCCCTGGTCTGTCTGCATGCTGCCCTGGTCTGTCTGCATGCTGCCCTGGTCTGTCTGCATGCTGCCCTGGTCTGTCCCTCCCTCCCTTTCTCCCTCCCTTTCTCCCTCCCTTCCTACCTCCCTCCCTTCCTACCTCCCTCCCTCCCCCCTCCCTTTCTCTCTCCCTCCCTTTCTCCCTCCCTTTCTCCCTCCCTTTCTCCCTCCCTCTCTGTTTGACCCAGTACTTTCATCTGCAGTACAGAGTCAGAGGTATTTAGCTCCCCAGCCAGAGATGGAATGGAGGGGAAAAGGAAAAGACTACCTTTCAGTTACTGTGAAGTACAAAATCACTTTCACACACACACACACACACACACACACACACACACACACACACACACACACACACACACACACACACACACACACACACACACACACACACACACACACACACACACACACACACACACACACAGCTAGACTCCGTACCCTCAGATATCCACTGGCAGACCAGTGTCCCGCTGACCCTCCAAAGCCACCAATTTACCTTGGTTACGTTGTGAGGAGAATATGTCCTCTGTCATCAATCCATCCCTCCCTCAATTGACATTGTGGTCATTTAGCAGACACTCTTATCTAGAGTGAAACAGCTAGTGCATTCATCTGAAGATAGCTAGGTGAAACAGCTACATATCACAGTCAGATAGCTAGGTGAAACAGCTACATATCACAGTCAGATAGCTAGGTGAAACAGCTACATATCACAGTCAGATAGCTAGGTGAAACAGCTCCATATCACAGTCAGATAGCTAGGTGAAACAGCTACATATCACAGTCAGATAGCTAGGTGAGATACATATCACAGTCAGATAGCTAGGTGAGATACATATCACAGTCAGATAGCTAGGTGAGACAACTACATATCACAGTCAGATAGCTAGGTGAGACAACTACATATCACAGTCAGATAGCTAGGAGAGACAACTACATATCACAGTCAGATAGCTAGGAGAGACAACTACATATCACAGTCAGATAGCTAGGTGAGACAGCTACATATCACAGTCAGATAGCTAGGTGAGACAACTACATATCACAGTCAGATAGCTAGGAGAGACAACTACATATCACAGTCAGATAGCTAGGTGAAACAGCTACATATCACAGTCAGATAGCTAGGTGAGACAACTACATATCACAGTCAGATAGCTAGGTGAAACAGCTACATATCACAGTCAGATAGCTAGGTGAGACAACTACATATCACAGTCAGATAGCTAGGTGAGACAGCTACGTATCACAGTCAGATAGCTAGGTGAGACATCTACATATCACAGTCAGATAGCTAGGTGAGACAACTACATATCACAGTCAGATAGCTAGGTGAGATACATATCACAGTCAGATAGCTAGGTGAGATACATATCACAGTCAGATAGCTAGGTGAGATACATATCACAGTCAGATAGCTAGGTGAGACAACTACATATCACTGTCAGATAGCTAGGTGAGATACATATCACAGTCAGATAGCTAGGTGAGATACATATCACAGTCAGATAGCTAGGTGAGACATCTACATATCACAGTCAGATAGCTAGGTGAGACAACTACATATCACAGTCAGATAGCTAGGTGAGATACATATCACAGTCAGATAGCTAGGTGAGACACATATCACAGTCAGATAGCTAGGTGAGACAACTACATATCACAGTCAGATAGCTAGGTGAGACAGCTACGTATCACAGTCAGATAGCTAGGTGAGACAACTACATATCACAGTCAGATAGCTAGGTGAGACAACTACATATCACAGTCAGATAGCTAGGTGAGATACATATCACAGTCAGATAGCTAGGTGAGATACATATCACAGTCAGATAGCTAGGTGAGACACATCACAGTCAGATAGCTAGGTGAGACACATCACAGTCAGATAGCTAGGTGAGACACATCACAGTCAGATAGCTAGGTGAGACACATCACAGTCAGATAGCTAGGTGAGACACATCACAGTCAGATAGCTAGGTGAGACAACTACATATCACAGTCAGATAGCTAGGTGAGACAACTACATATCACGGTCAGATAGCTAGGTGAGACAACTACATATCACAGTCAGATAGCTAGGTGAGACAACTACATATCACAGTCAGATAGCTAGGAGAGACAACTACATATCACAGTCAGATAGCTAGGTGAAACAGCTACATATCACAGTCAGATAGCTAGGTGAGACAACTACATATCACAGTCAGATAGCTAGGTGAAACAGCTACATATCACAGTCAGATAGCTAGGTGAGACAACTACATATCACAGTCAGATAGCTAGGTGAGACAGCTACGTATCACAGTCAGATAGCTAGGTGAGACATCTACATATCACAGTCAGATAGCTAGGTGAGACAACTACATATCACAGTCAGATAGCTAGGTGAGATACATATCACAGTCAGATAGCTAGGTGAGATACATATCACAGTCAGATAGCTAGGTGAGATACATATCACAGTCAGATAGCTAGGTGAGACAACTACATATCACTGTCAGATAGCTAGGTGAGATACATATCACAGTCAGATAGCTAGGTGAGATACATATCACAGTCAGATAGCTAGGTGAGACATCTACATATCACAGTCAGATAGCTAGGTGAGACAACTACATATCACAGTCAGATAGCTAGGTGAGATACATATCACAGTCAGATAGCTAGGTGAGACACATATCACAGTCAGATAGCTAGGTGAGACAACTACATATCACAGTCAGATAGCTAGGTGAGACAGCTACGTATCACAGTCAGATAGCTAGGTGAGACAACTACATATCACAGTCAGATAGCTAGGTGAGACAACTACATATCACAGTCAGATAGCTAGGTGAGATACATATCACAGTCAGATAGCTAGGTGAGATACATATCACAGTCAGATAGCTAGGTGAGACACATCACAGTCAGATAGCTAGGTGAGACACATCACAGTCAGATAGCTAGGTGAGACACATCACAGTCAGATAGCTAGGTGAGACACATCACAGTCAGATAGCTAGGTGAGACACATCACAGTCAGATAGCTAGGTGAGACAACTACATATCACAGTCAGATAGCTAGGTGAGACAACTACATATCACGGTCAGATAGCTAGGTGAGACAACTACATATCACAGTCAGATAGCTAGGAGAGACAACTACATATCACAGTCAGATAGCTAGGTGAGACAACTACATATCACGGTCAGATAGCTAGGTGAGACAACTACATATCACGGTCAGATAGCTAGGTGAGACAACTACATATCACGGTCAGATAGCTAGGTGAGACAACTACATATCACGGTCAGATAGCTAGGTGAGACAACTACATATCACGGTCATAGTATGTACTGTCGGGGTGGGTATTTAATCAAGATACTTTCATCCTGTTGGTTAGATCTCACAGCTCTCACACATGTGTCTGGTTGGGCCTCCCCCTCTTCACACACATCCTCCTGATCTTTTTAGCCTAGCCTGCCACATGCCTGCCACATCCCTGCCACATGCCTGCCACATGCCTGCCACATGCCTGTTAAGTGGGCTGTAACCCCCCTAGCTAGCTAACGTTAGCTGGCTGGCTCGCTAGCTAACATTACGTGTATGATCTGTGTGGTAATATTGTCTCAGCAAGCCATTTGTATTGCTTGTTATAGCCTAATGTAAACTCTGCAAATAGCAATGCTGGGTGATTTGAAAAAGTCATAGTCAATCAATCAACAATCTAATGATTATCTTTAGTTTACAATCTGTAGAAACTATGAGAATAGAAAGGTTCAGAACTTTTCTGAAGCATCACAGCACAGTTGAAAAATATATGGCAAATTAAAATCTAACCTGGATGGTGTTCAGAGATAGATGGGAGGGGTTGAGGGTAGCTTAAGGATGGGACTAAAAACTAAAAAAAGATAACTAATATAAAATGTGTCCGTAAAATATATATAGTATGTATAAGCTGGAGGTAGAAGCCTCAATGTTGTCGTCCATTAGTTTGTGCAATTAGGGGAGGGTTGGGTTAGGGGAAAACAAAATATATGTGTATATATACTGTATATTTAAAATAATATATATAAAATATATATGTATATACAGTACCAGTCAAAAGTTTGGACACACGTACTCATTCCAAGGTTTTTCTTTATTTTGACTATTTTCTACATTGTAGAATTATAGTGAAGACATCAAAACTATGAAATAACACAAATTGAATAATTTACTATCCAAAAAAGTGTTCAATCAAAATATGTTTTGTATTTTATATTCTTCAAATAGCCACCCTTTGCCTCGATGACAGCTTTGCACACTCTTGGCATTCTCTCAACCAGCTTAATCTGGAATGCTTTTCCAACAGTCTTGAAGGAGTTCCCACATATGCTTAGCACTTGTTCGCTGCTTTTCCTTCACTCTGCGGTCCAACTCATCCCAAACCATCTCAATTGGGTTGAGGTCGGGTGATTGTGGAGGTCAGGTCATCTGATGCAGCACTCCATCACTCTCCTTCTTGGTCAAATAGGCCTTACACAGCCTGGAGGTGTGTTGGGTCATTGTCCTGTTGAAAAACAAATGATAGTTCCACTAAGCCCAAACCAGATGGGATGGCGTATCGCTGCAGAATGCTGTGGTAGACATGCTGGTTAAGTGTTCCTTGAATTGTAAATAAATCACTGACAGTGTCACCAGCAAAGAACCCCCACACTATCACACCTCCTCCTCCATGCTTCACTGTGGGAACCATACATGAAGAGATCATCCGTCTCACAAATACACGGCAATTGGAACCAAGAATCTCAAATTTGGACTCCTCAGACCAAAGGACAGATTTACACCATTCTAATATCAATTGCTTGTGTTTTTTTGGTCCAAGCAAGTCTCTTCTTCTTATTGGTGTCCTTGTGGTTTCTTTGCCACAATTTTACCATGAAGGCCTGATTCACGCAGTCTCCCCTGGACAGTGGATGTTGAGATGTGTCTGTTACTTGAATTCTGTGAAGCATTTATTTGGGCTGCAATTTCTGAGGCTGGTAACTCTAATGACCTTATCCTCTGCAGCAGAGGTAACTCTGGGTCTTCCTTTCCTGTGGCGGTCCTCATGAGAGACAGTTTCATCATAGCGCTTGATGGTTTTTGCGACTGCACCTGGAGAAATATTACATTTTCCAGATTGACTGACCTTCTTGTCTTAAAGTAATGATGGACTGTCGTGTCTCTTTGCTTAATATGGACTTGGTCTTTTACCAAATAGGGCTATCTTCTGTATACCACTCCTACCTTGTCACAACACAATTGATTGGCTCAAACACATTAAGGAGGAAATACATTCCACAAAATAACTTGAGACTCATTGGCTAATTTTCTGTGAAGAACATGTAAAATAACACATTTTCAATTTATATTACCTATATGGTGTTGGGGTCCACTGGACCTGAGGGTAATAAAAGTGTGGAAAAGTGTGTGTGGGAGAAAACAAGTAGACATTTAACAAAAAGGTTTGACATCAGTCTCTTCCTCCTCCATGGGCTGTTTCAACATAAAACCAAGAACCTGTCTGTCTCCCTGTCTGCCTGTCTGTCTCCCTGTCTGCCTGTCTGTCTCCCTGTCTGCCTGTCTGTCTCCCTGTCTGCCTGTCGGTCTCCCTGTCTGCCTGTCGGTCTCCCTGTCTGCCTGTCTGTCTCCCTGTCTGCCTGTCTGTCTCCCTGTCTGCCTGTCGGTCTCCCTGTCTGCCTGTCGGTCTCCCTGTCTGCCTGTCTCCTGCTTTTCTTGCAGTCTTTACCCTTTGTAGTGTGTGAAACTGCACAATGTTATTACAATACATTATTTAGAGACATTATTTCGATACGTTGTAAAAAAAAATCTGTATTTTCACACACGCTACCCCAGCCAGGTACAAATTGGGGGAGGGACACAACAAATAAATGCTTTGCATGTATAGCTCCTTAAATCAATCAGTATGGCAAAAATAATCTTTGCTCAGAGCCTTAGAATTTTCTTTTGCAGAGAGAGAAGCTAGTGTGGAAGGACCGTTTTCCACTTTTGAAGATTAAGGCTTTTCCGAATATGAGGCACATGTCTCTGTCAATTCGGTGTCTGACAGTGAGAAGAAGAGGATGAGATTGACCCTCAGCCAGCCCCAGGACCAGCCCGTCAGCAACCAGCCCCAGGACCAGCCCTTCAGCAACCAGCCCCAGGACCAGCCCATCAGCAACCAGCCCCAGCACCAGCCCTTCAGCAGCCAGCCCCAGGACCAGCCCCAGGACCAGCACCAGGACCAGCCACAGGACTAGCCCGTCAGCATAAATTATTTTGTACTGTTCATCTCAGACACCATCCAGAAAATCATTCTGGACTGCACTAATTTGGGAAGGCGTGTTTTTGGAGAGAGATGGAAGGAGATGGACCAAACTCATTTACATGCATCCTTTGGGGTTCTCATCCTTGCTGGTGTTTTCAGATCCAATGGGAAATCCACAGAATCCCTGTGGGATGCAGAAACTGATCCAATGGGGAATCCACTGAATCCCTGTGGGATGCAGAAACTGATCCAATGGGAAATCCACTGAATCCCTGTGGGATGCAGAAACTGGCAGAGAACTTTTCCGTGCAACAATGTCTCTGGAAAACTTCCACATTATTTCCAGGATTATCCGCTTCGATAATCGAGACACCGGACCAGCTCGGCGGCAGAGAGAAAAGCTAGCTGAAATCAGGTCAGTGTGGGACAAGTGGGTGGACTGCCTTTCCCTGTTTTACAACCCAGGGCCCAACGTTACTGTTGATGAGCAGCTTATGCCATTTAGGGGCCGCTGCCCCTTCAGGCAATACATACCGTCTAAACCCGCAAAATATGGAATCAAGATTTGGGCTGCCTAGGATGCTGCTTCATCATATGCGTGGAACCGGCAAGTGTATACGAGGAAGCCAGATGGAGAAGCCCCTGAGAAGAACCAAGGGATGTGGGTTGTCCTGAATATGACACAGTAAACATAGTCTGTCCTCCGTTGCAACACTCACAACTGAGTTCCAAACTGCCTCTGGAAGCAACGTCAGCACAAGAACTGTTCGGGAGCTTCATGAAATGGGTTTCCATGGCCGAGCAGCCGCATACAAGCCTAAGATCACCATGCGCAATGCCAAGTGTCGGCTGGAGTGATGTAAAGCTCGCCGCCATAGGAGCAGTGGAAATGCATTCTCTGGAGTGATGAATCACGCTTCACCATCTGGCAGTCCGACGGACGGATCTGGGTTTGGTGGATGCCAGTAGAACCTTACCTGCCCCAATGCGTAAAGTTTGGTGGAGAAGGAAAAATGGTGTAGGGCTGTTTATCATGGTTCGGGCTAGGCCCCTTAGTTCCATTGAAGGGAAATCTTAATGCTACAGCATACAATGCACAAAGCAAGATCCATACAGAAATGGTTCGTCGAGATCGGTGTAGAAGAACTTGACTGACCTGCACCGAGCCCTGACCTCAACCCCATCGAACACCTTTGGGATGAATTGGAATACCGACTGCGAGCCAGGCCTAATCGCCCGACATCAGTGCTCAACCTCACTAATGCTCTTGTGGATAAATGGAGGCAAGTCCCCGCAGAAATGTTCCAACGTCTAGTGGAAAGCCTTCCCAGAAGAGTTGAGGCTGCTATAGCAACAATGTTCCAACGTCTAGTGGAAAGTCTTCCCAGAAGAGTTGAGGCTGCTATAGCAACAATGTTCCAACATCTAGTGGAAAGCCTTCCCAGAAGAGTTGAGGCTGTTATAGCAGCAATGTTCCAACGTCTAGTGGAAAGTCTTCCCAGAAGAGTTGAGGCTGTTATAGCAACAATGTTCCAACATCTATTGCCTTCCCAGAAGAGTTGAGGCTGTTATAGCAACAATGTACCAACATCTGTTGCCTTCCCAGAAGAGTTGAGGCTGTTATAGCAACAATGTTCCAACAGCTATTGCCTTCCCAGAAGAGTTGAGGCTGTTATAGCAGCAAACGGGGGACCAAGTCCATATTAATGTCCGTGATTTTGGTCGGAGATGTTGGATGAGCAGGTGTCTTGCAGTGTATCTTTACTTTTACTCAAGTACGACAATTGGAAACTTTTTCCACCACAAAAAAGTTGTTAAAAATATGTATAGTAAAGTCAAGTACAGATAAAAATAACCCAAAATCTACTTAAGAAATAGTTTAAAGTATTTTTCTCTGAACAAAAATATAATCGCAACAAAGTGTTGGTCACATGTTCATCATGAGATTAAATAAAATATCCTAGAAATTTTCCATACACACAAAAAGCTTATTTCTCTAAAATGCTGTGCACAAATTTGTTTACATCCCTGTTAGTGAGTATTTCTCATTTGTAAAAAATAATCCATCCATCTGACAAGTGTGGCATATCAAGAAGCTGATTTAACACAATCACAATCATTACACAGGTACAACTGTGCTGGGGACTCCTCTGCTCCCCTCTCCTCCCCTCTCCTCTCTCTCCCTCTCTCCTCTCTCTCTCTACCCATCTCCCCTCTCTGCTCCCCTCTCTCTCACCCCCCTCTCTCTCTCTCTCCTCTCCTATCTCCTCCTCTCTCCTCCTCTCTCCCCCCTCTCTCTTTCTCTCTGCCCATCTCCCCTCTCTCTCCCCCTCTCATCCCCTCTCTCCTGTCTGTCTGTCTGTCTGTGTGTGTATGTGTGCCAAGAGAGTATCTAAATTCCAGTGGAGGCTGGTGAGGGGAGGACAGCTCATAATAATGGCTGGAATGGAGTCAATGGAATGGTATCAAACCTGTGTTCTCCATGTGTTCTCCATGTGGTTTTCATGTGGTCTCCATGTGGTCTTCATGTGGTCTCCATGTGTTCTCCATGTGGTCTCCATGTGGTCTCCATATGTTCTCCATGTGGTCTCCATGTGGTTTTCATGTGGTCTCCATGTGGTCTTCATGTGGTCTCCATGTGGTTTCCATGTGGTCTCCATGTGTTCTCCATGTGCTCCATGTGATTGATACCATTCCATCGACTCCATTCCAGCCAATACCGTGAGCCGTCCTCCCCTTAGCAGCCTCCACAAAACAGACAACCTTGACTTACGTGGAATATTACCTATTCAGTATTAAACGACTTTTCCTTTCAGAAATGCCTTACAGTACCGTTTCTACACCGCTGCAGTTGATTACATGTATAGCTCACATTATTCACAAGCTGAATGGAGTCAAGCTGACATAGCTGTTTTCCAGCATAATAGTAGTTGTATTACTGCGTGTTTCCCCATCTTCATTCATCAGTATCTCCTCAACGATCGGTGTAATTTAGTAGTGGAGTCTATTCATCAATAGAAGCATTATCCAATAAGCCATTTGGTTTTGTCTTCTTTAGAGAGAAATACCAGCTAGACAGAGAGTCAGCACAATTTTCACAAAGCTGCTGCGGTAACTGTTTTCCTGGGTCTCTGATACACAAAGACTTTTCTACAGAGGAGAGTTGTCTCGGTGGTTCCTGGAGAAATACATGCCATGTTCAGGTGTAAATGTGTCCTTTGTGTATCGCCCCAGGTGGTGTAGTCTAGTTTTTTGCTAACGTGTTCCCTCGCCTCACTAGCCTCTCGCGTGGTGAAACATATAGCTGCTTTTCTTGTTAACTTTTAATGGCCTCGCTTAACAAGCAGATCACCTTCACCTCCTTACTGTTTCTCCCTTTGACTGTGTAGCCTGTTTTTTTGCAAGGACAATGAGTACATTACAGGGTTGTACCCTGCTCTCACAGTGTGTGAGACTAATGTTATTTACACTTACATAAAGAAACCTATACAATGGCTGTATGTCCAGCAAACAGGGGACGTCCTGAGGACATTTGGCAACGTTCCCATTAATTCCTTTAAGGGTTTCGGTGTGACGTTATCCCACTGATGTTCTGAGAACGTTCTAGTGTTCTCTGGGGGTCCTTTGTCTAGTTCCCTGTACATTACTGATGTTCTGAGAACGTTCTAGTGTTCTCTGGGGGTCCTTTGTCTAGCTCCCTGTACATCACTGAGGTTCTGAGAACGTTCTAGTGTTCTCTGGGAGTCCTTTGTCTAGTTCCCTGTACATCACTGAGGTTCTGAGAACGTTCTATTGTTCTCTGGGAGTCCTTTGTCTAGTTCCCTGTACATCACTGATGTTCTGAGAACGTTCTAGTGTTCTCTGGGGGTCCTTTGTCTAGTTCCCTGTACATCACTGAGGTTCTGAGAACGTTCTAGTGTTCTCTGGGGATCCTTTGTCTAGTTCCCTGTACATCACTGAGGTTCTGAGAACGTTCTAGTGTTCTCTGGGAGTCCTTTGTCTAGTTCCCTGTACATCACTGAGGTTCTGAGAACGTTCTATTGTTCTCTGGGAGTCCTTTGTCTAGTTCCCTGTACATCACTGAGGTTCTGAGAACGTTCTAGTGTTCTCTGGGAGTCCTTTGTCTAGTTCCCTGTACATCACTGATGTTCTGAGAACGTTCTAGTGTTCTCTGGGGGTCCTTTGTCTAGTTCCCTGTACATCACTGAGGTTCTGAGAACGTTCTAGTGTTCTCTGGGGATCCTTTGTCTAGTTCCCTGTACATCACTGAGGTTCTGAGAACGTTCTAGTGTTCTCTGGGAGTCCTTTGTCTAGTTCCCTGTACATCACTGAGGTTCTGAGAACGTTCTATTGTTCTCTGGGAGTCCTTTGTCTAGTTCCCTGTACATCACTGATGTTCTGAGAACGTTCTAGTGTTCTCTGGGGGTCCTTTGTCTAGTTCCCTGTACATCACTGAGGTTCTGAGAACGTTCTAGTGTTCTCTGGGGATCCTTTGTCTAGTTCCCTGTACATCACTGATGTTCTGAGAACGTTCTAGTGTTCTCTGGGGGTCCTTTGTCTAGTTCCCTGTACATCACTGAGGTTCTGAGAACGTTCTAGTGTTCTCTGGGGGTCCTTTGTCTAGTTCCCTGTACATTACTGAGGTTCTCAGGACTTTCATTTTACTATTCCTTAGGACGTTGTGATGGTTCCTAGATAACCTTCTCTGGGTGACACTTTTATAGTTCCCGGTTTGTCCCGAGGACATTTTTAGGACATTCTTGGGGTGTTGTATCATGGTCCCCTGAAGGTCTCCTGAACGTTCTTGGGATGTTGTGTCATAGTACCCTGAAGGTCTCCTGAACGTTCTTGGGATGTTGTGTCATAGTACCCTGAAGGTCTCCTGAACGTTCTTGGGATGTTGTGTCATAGTACCCTGAAGGTCTCCTGAACGTTCTTGGGACGTTGTGTCATTGTACCCTGAAGGTCTCCTGAACGTTCTTGGGATGTTGTGTCATAGTACCCTGAAGGTCTCCTGAACGTTCTTGGGATGTTGTGTCATAGTACCCTGAAGGTCTCCTGAACGTTCTTGGGATGTTGTGTCATAGTACCCTGAAGGTCCCCTGAACGTTCTTGGGATGTTGTGTCATAGTACCCTGAAGGTCTCCTGAACGTTCTTGGGATGTTGTGTCATAGTACCCTGAAGGTCCCCTGAACGTTCTTGGGATGTTGTGTCATAGTACCCTGAAGGTCTCCTGAACGTTCTTGGGATGTTGTGTCTTGGTTCCTTGGAGGTTTTTGTTAATGGCTGGAGTGGAATGACTGCAATGGTATCCAGCACATGTGTTTGATACTATTCTATTCACTCCATTATTATGAGCTGTCCTCCACTGGTCAAATATATATATTTTTCCATTAATAACTAGGCAAGTCAGTTAAGAACAAATTCGTATTTACAATGACAGGGAACAGTGGGTTTAACTGCCTTGTTCAGGGGCAGAACGACAGATTTTTACCTTGTCAGCTCGGGGATTCAATCCAGCAACCTTTTGGTTACTGGCCCAACTTTATAACCACTAGGCTTCCTGGTACTGTTGAATCACTATGATAAATTGAATAGTTTTTCTTTGGTGTATAGTGGTGTATCTCAGAGCTGAGATTTACTTTGAAGTGCAAAGTAGGCCTTTTAGGTGAAATCATTGATACAGACACGGTGGTGTAGCAAGAGGTTGTGAATTCAAATTCCAGGTGAGGACGTAAATGAAAATACACAATGTAATCATGTACTGTCAATGCGTGTCAAATAGGTAAGTTAAAAGCACTGTTATGTCTGTGTGGATGTCCCTAGCATAGCCTAAAGACAAAGAGCTGCGACTGGATAAGTGGTTCACCAATCAGGGCCTTGATGGTTTTTGCAACAGTAACAAGGGGTGATGTGTAATGAAACTGCAGTACCACATATGCCTTCTTGGCTACGTTTGGCATATTGTACATTGCTCTTCGGGATAATTTTTTGGGTATCGTCATTAGCACAGTATACATGACAATTTGAAAAAACGAAAAGTAGATTGTGCTGATTTATTGGTGCATTGAACCATGTCACTAACCGAAGTTTAAATATGTAAAGTCCCCATATTTGGCTAACCATTTTATTTTATTAAATTCAGTCTGGTATGAGAACGGTAGCCCCAATTTGCAAAAGCAGGGTGTCTGCGGAAAGCTGAGTATCTTGTCTATTGATCGGTACCTTCAAAATCTTTGGTGTGACTTACTACCACATGTGACTCGTTTCAGGAAACTAGGCGTAGGTCGCAGGTCACTGCTTCACAGAAGAGCCAAAATGCATTTTTTTTAATGTGCCTTGATAACAAACTTGTATTCTATCTGTACATATGAATAAAATGGTTAAATTACTAGCCTAGTTGGTTAAGCCACAGAAAAAGTCAGCAGCCTTCCCACTAGCCATGATTGGCTGAGATATGCCGAGAGAGGAGTTCAGATTGGTCTGCCATATAGAAGGCTTCTGTCTATTTGTGCTCGGCAGACTGTTTAATCCTGTCGAATGCGGCTTTTTATAAATGTATTGTGGAACTGCATAAGTGTTGCTCTCCACTTTCTGGAGGACCGAGTTTTGAAATTAGTGGAATTAGAGTCTGATAGCTAAAGAGATAAAACACCTGTCTCCGGATTACATCTTCAAACTAAGGGCGTGGCATCCGTGAGAGGGACGTCCAACATGCATGATGATGTATATGGGTAAGATAGCCTAGCTAGCTACATTTTCAGATATTACACGTTTCTAATTTTGACAGAACGGGTTTCATTTCAAGCTAAAGTGTACTGTTAGCTAGCTAGCGGACATTAGCTGGCTGGCTCCATAGCTAACGTTACTTGTATGATGTTATTATTCTTATCCCAGATCCGTTTGCTTGGCTAAAGTCTAATGTCAGCTAGCTAACATTGAACCTGGTTGGTTAGCTCCCAGCAGATTCATGCAGGGTAGTAACGACATAATTTGGCTCTTTGTACATTGTTGTTTAACTGGATAAACGCTTGCTAGCTAATGTTAAGTGATGTGTATGATCTTACACTTTGTTTACCTAGCTAGGTTCATTGTTTACCTAGCTAGATAGCTACATGTCTTAAAACTTCTTAAGGCTAGGGGGCAGTATCCTGAATTTCCGGCTGACTGACGTGCCCAAAGTAAACTGCCTGTTACTCAGGCCCAGAAGGCAGGATATGCATATAATTGGTAGAATTTGATAGAAAACACTCTGAAGTTTCTAAAACTGTTACAATAATGTATGAGGCTATAACATAATTGATATGACAGGCAAAAACCTGAGGAAAATCCATCTGGAAAATGTGTTTTTTTCTGGGTCAATGCAAGCCTATGGGCTATACAAAAACATAGCTCCCAGATTGCAGTTCCTATGGCTTCAACTAGATGTAAACAGTCTTTATACAGGGTTTCAGGCTTGTTTCTTGAAAAACAAACAAGTAATTGTAGTTTTTCCAAGGTGTGCTCATCAGGAAAGGTAGGTTTTTTACGCGCGTGAATGAGGGCGTGCTCTTAGTTATTTTCCGCTCCTATTGAACACCGCTCTTTCCGTCTGAAATATTATAGTTTATTTGCATATTAGGGTACCTGAGGATTGATTAGAAACATTGTTTGACTTGTTTGGACGAAGTTTACCGATAGTTTTTTGGATTCCTTTGTATGCATGTTGAAGGAGTGTATTACTCAAATCGATGGCGCCAACTAAACAGACTTTTTGGGATATAAAGAAGGACTTTATCGAACAAAACGAACATTCATTGTGTAGCTGGGACCCTTGGGATTGCAAACAGAGGAAGATCTTCAAAGGCAAGTGATTTATTTGATTATTTTATTTTATTTTATCGCTATTTGTGATTTTTGTGAAGCCTGTGCTGGTTGAAAAAGTATTTTGATGTGGGGCGTTGTCCTCAGATAATTGCTTTCGCCGTAAAGCCTTTCTGAAATCTGACAACGCAGTTGGATTAACAAGAAGTTAAGCTTTTAAATTATGTAAGACACTTGTATTTTCATGAATGTTTAATATTGCGATTTTGTCATTTGAATTTGGCACGCTCCAATTTCACCGGATGTTGTCGACAGGTGTACTGCTAGCGGTTCGCGATCCCTAAGAGGTTTTTAACAAAAGACTCCACAATGCAAAGAACCATTTCGGGTGCGTTTGTAAGTTCAGTCTGAGTATGCCAGAGCGCAGAATAACGAACGCACGTTGAATATGGCTGGTGTAAGTAAAAGTCGGCAAAAAAACACAATTAAATTGCTGCCAGCAGGGCAGTTTACCAACATGTTTCATGTTATCCAAATCATCAGCCAGAGAATCAAGTGTGCGCTCTGAGAGCGAAAGGAGATGGGTGGGGCTAAAGCTTAAGAGAACGGTGCTGAATGGACAAAGAAGAGCTCTTTACTAGGTACCAAAACATTCAAAGTGAGTTTACAAGTTTATCAACTTTCAAAACAGAGTTACTTCCCTTTTCTTCCTCAAAAAAATGCTGGGTAATATATAATTTTGTAGCTCTGAGTCTCTACTTTTATCCATTGTAAAAAAAAACACAATTTCAAATTTTGCCACATAAGACAGAAATGGTCACATGAACTTAACAAAAAAAGAATCGTCCTTTCACTGTCAACTGCATTTATTTTCAGCAAACTTAACTTCTTTGGGATAGGGGGCGGTATTTTGACGTCCGGATGAAAAGCGTGCCCAAAGTAAACTGCCTGCTACTCAGGCCCAGAAGCTAGGATTTGCATATTATTAGTAGATTTGCATTATTAGATTTGGATAGAAAACACTCTAAAGTTTCTAAAACTGTTAAAATAATATCTGTGAGTATAACAGACCTGAAATGGCAGTCGAAACCCCGAGGACAAACCCCCCTCCCCCCAAAAAATGTCATCCTACCACTGATTTCAATGGCTGGCACTTTTATAATAGGGCGAAATCATGCCCGATTGCAGTTCCTAGGTCTTCCACTAGATGTCAATGCAAATTCAATAAAATGCAAATTAATTATCAAAAAATCATACAATGTGATTTTCTGGATTTTTGTTTTAGATTCCGTCTCTCACAGTTGAAGTGTACCTATGATAAAAATTGCAGACCTCTACATGCTTTGTAAGTAGGAAAACCTGCAAAATCGGTAGTGTATCAAATACTTCTTCTCCCCACTGTATATCAAAGTGCTGTACAGAAACCCAGCCTAAAACCCCAAACAGCAAGCAATGCAGGTGTAGGGGCACGGTCGCTAGCAAAAACTCCCTAGAAAGGCCAGAACCCAGGAAGAAACCTAGAGAGGAACCAGGCTATGAGGGGTGGCCAGTCCTCTTCTGGCTGTGCCGGGTGGAGATTATAACAGAACATGGCCAAGATGTTCAAATGTTCATAGATGACCAGCAGGGTCAAATAATAATAATGACAGTGGTTGTCGAGGGTGCAACAGGTCAGCACCTCAGGAGTAAATGTCAGTTGGCTTTTCATAGCCGATCATTCAGAGTATCTCTACCACTCCTCTTAATGCACCTTCACCAAATGTTCTTGAATACCTCTAATCCTCTTCCCATTGGAATCCTGTTCCAGGAGTTTTTCCTCTTCAATGTAATCCTTTCGCCAGCTGAGTGAAGTGTAAATTCTAGGGTTGAACTGTAGGGGCCTTCTAGCTGTGGGTAGAGCTGGAGATAAAAACATTTGATTTGATTTGAGAACAATGTGGAGCACGGAGTCAAGTCCCTCGCCATCTAGCCCAAGGCAACTATTGATGCTCACAGAATTACTGCCAGAATATCACAGTCAGACACTCACGCGCACACACACACACACGCACAGCATTAGCGTAAAAATCATGACAAATCACTTTAAAGCAGCCCCAGCTCCATCAATGTACTATATTTCATCCTGTTCATCAAGGGGATTCACGCTCTGTGGTTCTGTCAAACTTGCTTCTGCAGTTATTGAGTGTTCCCTACTAATCAACTATCTGCTATCCAGTGTCAGGGGTTCAAGAGTGATCACCATCACGAGTACTGTATATGAGGTACCAACAGTACTTTGTCCAGGGTTTGGAAAGGTCCTACAACAATTGTGGAATTCAAACAACAGACAACTGTTTACTTAGATTAGCGAAGTAATCCCCCCCCCCCCCCCCCCCCCCCCAATGCCTTATCACTACACAGCTGATTCAACTATTCAAAGCTTGACGATGAGTTGGTTATTTTACTCAGCTGTGTAGTGACAGAACAGTACCCGGGGGGGCCCCAGGACCACGTTTTTTTGAAACCCTGTTCTAGTACACCCAATTTAGAATCCACTTCCAAGGATCATGTACCCCAACAATTATATTTAGAGGGCTGTGAGTGAGAGCTGAGATACAGTGAGTGAGTCCAAGTAGATACAGCATCATATGAGTGAGAGCTAAGGATTTTTGTACAATAGTATTGAAGATTGCCTTTGTTGGCCCATTCTATTAATCATTTAGTTTTCTATCCCAATACAGAAACACACACATCACTTTTAATGAGTAAAAACTATTTATGTTCTTAATGTTTGACTTCTCCTCAGGCAGTAGAGCGATCACTTCCCTACCTTCAGAGAAACGATTAATTATTATTATTGCCTTTCTTCTGAAATACAAAATACACTCTGCTGCTTTCTGAAGGGATATTACAGAGTATGATGCTGTATCTACTGGTAATACTACATAGGATGATGCTGTATCTACTGGTAATACTACAGAGTATGATGCTGTATCTACTGGTAATACTACAGAGGATGATGCTGTATCTACTGGTAATACTACAGAGTATGATGCTGTATCTAATGGTAATACTACGGAGTATGATGCTGTATCTACTGGTAATACTACAGAGTATGATGCTGTATCTACTGGTAATACTACAGAGTATGATGCTGTATCTACTGGTAATACTACGGAGTATGATGCTGTATCTACTGGTAATACTACGGAGTGTGATGCTGTATCTAATGGTAATACTACGGAGTATGATGCTGTATCTACTGGTAATACTACAGAGGATGATGCTGTATCTACTGGTAATACTACAGAGTATGATGCTGTATCTAATGGTAATATTACAGAGTATGATGCTGTATCTAATGGTAATACTACAGAGTATGATGCTGTATCTACTGGTAATACTACAGAGGATGATGCTGTATCTACTGGTAATACTACAGAGGATGATGCTGTATCTACTGGTAATACTACAGAGGATGATGCTGTATCTAATGGTAATACTACAGAGTACGATGCTGTATCTACTGGTAATACTAAAGAGTATGATGCTGTATCTACTGGTAATACTACAGAGGATGATGCTGTATCTACTGGTAATACTACAGAGTATGATGCTGTATCTACTGGTAATATTACAGAGGATGATGCTGTATCTACTGGTAATACTAAAGAGGATGATGCTGTATCTACTGGTAATACTACTGAGTATGATGCTGTATCTAGTTTAGTTTAGTTTATTTATTTAATTTTTACATGGACAGTGCACATTAATCAACTTTTCAGTTAAAGTGCCGGTTTTAGCCAGCTGGCTAATTTTCAACCGCAGTCCCTGGGCAGGTTATTAAAAACAATTACAATATAAACAATCAATGAGCTGTGAGCACACGCAGAGCAACATAGGACAAGCAAGACGTAGCATACAGACAGAGCAACATAGGACAAGCAAGACATAGCATACAGACAGAGCAACATAGAACAAGCAAGACGTAGCATACAGACAGAGCAACATAGGACAAGCAAGACATAGCATACAGACAGAGCAACATAGGACAAGCAAGACATAGCATACAGACAGAGCAACATAGGACAAGCAAGACATAGCATACAGACAGAGCAACATAGGACAAGCAAGACATAGCATACAGACAGAGCAACATAGGACAAGCAAGACGTAGCATACAGACAGAGCAACATAGGACAAGCAAGACGTAGCATACAGACAGAGCAACATAGGACAAGCAAGACATAGCATACAGACAGAGCAACATAGGACAAGCAAGACATAGCATACAGACAGAGCAACATAGGACAAGCAAGACATAGCATACAGACAGAGCAACATAGGACAAGCAAGACGTAGCATACAGACAGAGCAACATAGGACAAGCAAGACATAGCATACAGACAGAGAAACATAGGACAAGCAAGACATAGCATACAGACAGAGCAACATAGGACAAGCAAGACATAGCATACAGACAGAGAAACATAGGACAAGCAAGACGTAGCATACAGACAGAGAAACATAGGACAAGCAAGACATAGTATACAGACAGAGCAACATAGGACAAGCAAGACATAGCATACAGACAGAGCAACATAGGACAAGCAAGACGTAGCATACAGACAGAGCAACATAGGACAAGCAACACGTAGCATACAGACAGAGCAACATAGCACAAAAAGCAACAAGCCAAAATCTATAAAAGCAACAAAGTGTTTCCACACCTCACAAGTGTTGTGTCTTTGGCATCATTAAACTGAAGACTGATTTGTAGTTTATCATACCAATTCTCTGTAATTATTATTACGTGATTAACTAATCAGGTAGATGTAATTAACTAGGAAGTCGGGGCACCAAGGAAAATATTCAGATTACAAAGTTATAATTTTCCTAATATAACTTTCAGATATTTTAATATCTGATCAATTAGTTTTCTCAATAATGAATTATTCTTTACCTCACGTTAGTCTCATTCCAAACGTCGTAAATTGTTGGTTATCTGCACGAACCCAGTCTTCACTATGAATCATCCATACATCAATTGTCTTAAATCATTTATTTACTAACTAAATAATCACAGAAATGCACAAACAAACAGTAGATATAGTTACAAAGAAATGATAGCGAATGTGCCCTAGTGGGCTAAACCGGCCTCGCAGCTTGGTGGACAAAAGGGAAGTGGGGGTCGACTGAGATAAAAGACACTACAAAGTTGATAATTATAACAATTGAAATGCTAATCCTTTGCACATGAACACTCACTCATTCGGGAATAATTGCAATCAATATATATATTTACGCTCAGTGTGTCGTCGGGATCTCTGTTGAAAAGTTTGTTTCTGTTTGTAACGGTCGTTTTCCTCCTCGTCTGAAGAGGAGCATGGATCGGACCAAAACGCAGCGTGGGTTGAATACTTATTTGTTTATTAATAATAACGAAGACGGAAAAACTCTTAAACAAACTACAAAACAATCAACGACGTGAACAGACCTGAACTTGTGAACATATAACATGAATGCACGAACAGGAAGGAACACACGAATGAAATAAACGAAACGAACGAAAACAGTCCCGTGTGGCACAAACACTGACACAGGAACAATCACCCACAAACAAACAGTGTGAACAGCCTACCTAAATATGGTTCTCAATCAGAGGAAACGTAAAACACCTGCCCCTGATTGAGAACCATATCAGGCTAATTGAACATGAACCCAACATAGAAACACATAACATAGAATGCCCACCCAGCTCACGTCCTGACCAACTAAACAAAGACAAAACAAAGGAAATAAGGTCAGGAACGTGACACTGTTGGAGAGTTTGTCCGCCCTCTCTCCCTCTCTCTCTCTCTGCCTGTCACGCCCTGACCTGAGATATCTCTGTTTTCTTTATATTTTGGTTAGGTCAGGGTGTGACTAGGGTGGGTACGTTAGTTTTTGTATTGTCTTGAGTTTTTTGTATATCTAGGTTTTTGTAGGTCTAGGTGATTTGTATGTCTATGGTGGCCTGATATGGTTCCCAATCAGAGGCAGCTGTTTTTCGTTGTCTCTGATTGGGGATCATATTTAGGTAGCCATTTTCCCTTTGGTGTTTGTGGGTTCTTGTTCTATGTTTAGTTGCCTGTCTGCACTACTCATATTAGCTTCACGGTTCGTTTTGTTATTTTGGATAGTTCAGAGTAACATTCAGCAATGTCGTTATAGAATAGATGTTTCGGCGGTTGTCGGTCTTCGCGTTCAATGATACCGAATTCCTAGCTGCAGACTAGTAATTAATATTAAAGATTTGTTCTTATTCTGTCGGTTCGATAGTCTCAGAGTTAACCACGTGGTATGATTAAGAATTCAGCAATGGGCTCAAACCTTAGCCCTCTCGTAATTGAGAGAAGCATGGTCTGAAGATAAATTCCCAAGGTGGGGGTTATATTCGGGAGAGCAGAAAGGGGCTGTCCCATGACGCCAGATCAATGTCTGTGCTCATGGGGCGGGCCTCTGATTTAATTAAACTCCAAAGGGAATTGGAGCTTCCTTCATTAAACAGTCTAAAATCACATTACATAATTTCACAAATAGTTTCATCTTTACTCATTCATCCCATATAACAATTAGATGCAATCCCCACAACCAAGACTCTTGTATAAACTGATATTTAGCTGAAATGACCATTGAATAAAAAAGCATTATTAACCAAAGCAATGTATTAACTTAAAAGCAATTTTCATGGAACAGCCTTGTTGTTTGATGGAACAGCCGTGTTGTTTGATGGAACAGCCGTGTTGTTTGATGGAACAGCCGTGTTGTTTGATGGAACAGCCTTGTTGTTGGATGGAACAGCCTTGTTGTTTGATGGAACAGCCTTGTTGTTGGATGGAACAGCCTTGTTGTTTGATGGAACAGCCTTGTTGTTGGATGGAACAGCCTTGTTGTTTGATGGAACAGCCTTGTTGTTGGATGGAACAGCCGTGTTGTTGGATGGAACAGCCTTGTTGTTTGATGGAACAGCCGTGTTGTTTGATGGAACAGCCGTGTTGTTTGATGGAACAGCCGTGTTGTTTGATGGAACAGCCGTGTTGTTTGATGGAACAGCTTGTTGTTTGATGGAACAGCCTTGTTGTTTGATGGAACAGCCGTGTTGTTTGATGGAACAGCCTTGTTGTTTGATGGAACAGCCTTGTTGTTTGATGGAACAGCCTTGTTGTTTGATGGAACAGCCGTGTTGTTTGATGGAACAGCCTTGTTGTTTGATGGAACAGCCGTGTTGTTTGATGGAACAGCCGTGTTGTTTGATGGAACAGCCTTGTTGTTTGATGGAACAGCCTTGTTGTTTGATGGAACAGCCTTGTTGTTTGATGGAACAGCCTTGTTGTTTGATGGAACAGCCTTGTTGTTTGATGGAACAGCCGTGTTGTTTGATGGAACAGCCTTGTTGGATGGAACAGCCGTGTTGTTTGATGGAACAGCCTTGTTGGATGGAACAGCCTTGTTGTTTGATGGAACAGCCGTGTTGTTTGATGGAACAGCCGTGTTGTTTGATGGAACAGCCTTGTTGTTGGATGGAACAGCCTTGTTGTTTGATGGAACAGCCGTGTTGTTTGATGGAACAGCCGTGTTGTTTGATGGAACAGCCGTGTTGTTTGATGGAACAGCCGTGTTGTTTGATGGAACAGCCGTGTTGTTTGATGGAACAGCCGTGTTGTTTGATGGAACAGCCTTGTTGTTTGATGGAACAGCCGTGTTGTTGGATGGAACAGCCGTGTTGTTGATGGAACAGCCTTGTTGTTTGATGGAACAGCCTGTTGTTTGATGGAACAGCCTTGTTGTTTGATGGAACAGCCTTGTTGTTGATGGAAAGCCTTGTGTTTGATGGAACAGCCTTGTTGTTTGATGGAACAGCCTTGTTGTTTGATGGAACAGCCTTGTTGTTTGATGGAACAGCCATGTTGTTTGATGGAACAGCCTTGTTGTTTGATGGAACAGCCTTGTTGTTTGATGGAACAGCCTTGTTGTTTGATGGAACAGCCGTGTTGTTTG